>NC_057800.1:636880467-636972871 GCF_018294505.1 Triticum aestivum | reverse complement strand
ATCCCCAACTAATGACAAATAAAAACTGCCAAATCAGCAATTACGTAAGGAACATAAGAATCCCTATAGATCTCCACCTACGCCTAAGACTGATGATAGATTTTCTATTCTAGCCAGCAATTATTTCATTTTTTGCAAGCTGTTCAAGAATTCATCCGATTAACCAGTTAACTTGCCGATTAATCCCTACTTATAGGGTCACCGAGTAGACGATAAACTGATAAATCGTCCGATTAATTAATTAAATGGCCGATTAACTTACCGATTAGCCTATTAATCTCCTACTCGCCAGCCAACCGAGCAGTTACCAGTTAACGATTTTCTCAACAATGCTTTGTGGCGACACGAGCGAGTAAGCGCATGGTTTTTTATTTCTCATTCTACAAGGAGGTGAGTGACACACCCCCTAATAGTACTACCATGTTGTTCTCTCTCCACAGCTAATAATTGGACTAAACTTAAACACTTATCCATCGATGGAAAACACCTGAAACTAAATAGCAAGGAAAGGCCAAAGAGCAAAAAAGTAGTACGGCAAGCCGAGGAATACAAAGTCCATAGGCAGGTGAATGCGTGAGGAGATGAATAACAGAAGACGCCATCCTTGTCACACTGCTTTAGCCAATCTGTGTGAACACAAGTCGATGTCCTCGATAATGGACATTTTGAAATAGTAGAAGTTCAGCTCCTCATGCATCAACCAATCTATCTTTATTACAACCCAAATGATTTAAGGCCGTCAAATCTTCTTGGTGAAGCGGTACGAAGAGTAGGAGAAGGTGGCGTTGGTCCAGCTGTGGTGGATCAGCTCCGCCCTGGCCTCATCCCCGGCGGCGCCCAGCGCGACGTGCAGCGGGTAGATGTGCTCCGGCGAAGGGTGCGCAACCTCAGCCTGGGGCGCCTTCTCCTTGTATCGCTTCACGTCCTCGTACCTGGCCATGCCATTGCCGGCGACGAACAAAACTCAATCTAGGAACAAAAACGATCAAGACACGGCGACCGGATTTGCCATGGTCAGCATTAATTACCTCCCGTCCAGGAGCGCGTCCCTGAGCCAGGCGTCGAAGTCGGCGGCCCACTGCGGCACCGGCGCATCGAGAGGCCCCAGCTGGCTGAGGTTGTGCGTGGCGGTGCCGGAGCCGAGGACGAGGACGCCCTCGTCCCTGAGGGGCGCCAGCGCCGCGCCTAGGTTGTAGTGGTAGGCGCCGTCGCGGCCGGTCTGCAGGGAGAGCTGGCACGCCGGGACGTCGGCCTCCGGGAACATGAGCATCAGCGGCACCCAGGCGCCGTGGTCGAGCCCGCGGCCGTGCTCCTCGCTCACCGGCCCGAACCCGGCGCCCTCCAGGAGCTCCTTGGTCCTCCTGGCCAGGCCCGGCGCGCCCGGCGCCGGGTACCTCAGCTGCATATGCACAGCGCGCCAACAGACAATGTCAGCTCGTGTAATCGTGTTCGTGACACACACACACACGCAGTCGCAGCGAGCCAGCGAGCTAGCAGAGATGTCAAGTGTTGAGGTGACCTTGTATAACTCGTCGGGGAGGCCCGGCAGGTCGTGGACGGTGTCGTTGGTGCCGCGGACGACGTTGACGGCCGGAGCGTCGGTCTCCCAGTGCGCGGACACCACCAGGACGGCGCGCGGCGCCTGCGCGCCCGCCACCGCCGCTGGCAGCCACGACTTGAAGAAGCTGTGCGCCGGGATCCTCTCGTCGATGCAGATCGCCGGCGAGCCGTGCGACAGGAAGAAGGTGTCCATGGCTGGCAGCGGCCGGCGTGCACGGTGACAGAGACCCTCCCGGTGGCTTGGGCTTGGCTTAGGCTTGGCCCCATCGCCAGCAGCGCCTCTACTTATGGCACCGCGAATGGTCGTTGATGGAGGTCTCATTCCTCACTCCACTCGTCTCATCGCATTCCATTTTTGACGCTCTCGCGTGTCGTGTTGGGTTGGAGCATACTAACAAGAAGAAAAATCCACCTTTTAAGACACGTCTTGTTCTATTCTTTTCATGTGTAACCCGAAAGGAAATATCATTCCAAAACGGGAAAATTTGCTGCTAGCTAGATCATCACTATGTGAAAAATAAGCTACAAGTGTTGACAGTGAAAAAAAATGTAATAAAGCGACAGTTCATTCAAGAGTTGATGATCTCCTATTATAATTCTACAAGTAATCCATTGAAGAAAATATTCATGAAAAGAATCACTAGTGCCAAAAACGTTCTTATATTATGGGACAGAGAGGGTAGATTACAACTCACCAGCTAACCTATAGGGCCATTCATCGCAAAAGAAAGCTAAAGGGTGATGCATGGTCATATATATAAGCATCTTTGTCAAGTTAGCTAGTTTTCCAGAATACGTAACTAGTGTAGCCACATAACTTTGGCTTCATAGCAAAAAGATTGGGTATTAGGCATCTCCAGCGACGATAGGCAGTGTCCAAGAGTATGCACGACAAACCCTCATTTGTCCATGCACACAACTACACCCTACAAATTATCTTTCATATTGTTTACTCATTTCAACAAACTGATCGCATACTACACCCCCTGAGCAAATGCAGAGCACGCTCGGGCGCTGTGACAACTACACGGATGACGCACACAAGCAACCGTACGAGTTCGGTGGCCAGCACACACGCACGCAGCTTCATGAGCACGGCGACCAACACACATGTATGCACGCGAGCTCACACACCCCTCAAACCAAGCCCGAACAAATAGACTGAGTATGAAGGGTTTGCTTGGGTAGGCTCTCTCTCTCTCTCTCTCTCTCTCTCTCTCTCTCTCTCTCTCTCTCTCATGTTCGAGCTTTATTCAAGTTGTTCGTCCAGACATATGGAAAAAAGAATATGAGCTCCGATTGAAAATATTCTTACAGCATAAGGTGCATGTCCAGACCGCATTGGTTGCCCCTTTAATTTTCTTATTTTCTTTCAACTGACATTTATCATCCTGTTTTGCATGAGACTTCTCATCAGCCATGATGTGTTTAGTAATTTGGGTAATTATCACATCTTTGGGTGACTAGACTCGCACATTGAGAAATGTCGCCCGACGGGGGTGGTCCAAATGTTTCCTTACTCAATCTAACTGAGTCAGAGCATCAACCTATAACCAACCACAACCGATAAATGAATACACGATTGGAATAGTGTGATATAACTCCCAATCTCTAAGTCAAATGAGTCGTTTCACATTATATTTGATCATCCTAAATACTGTAGGCCAAGCTGCGTTGCAACGGTCCACAACCCTAAACATAAAGAGAAAGCCTATCATAATAACTCCACAAAAAATAAAAAGTTATAATCATCCTAATAACTCCACAACTCCGCAAAATTTTCGAGAATGTTATAATCAAGGAGAAAGAGAAAGCCTATCATAATAACTCCACAACTCCACAAAAAATAAAGCAAGGTGCGTTTCTCCAATTTTTTCATCCGTTCACCACCGAAAATATTTTTCTTATATCCGAGGTGGTACTAAATTTTCGTGGTCCATCTGCTAAAAGATAAAAAGTTATGTCCAGAATTTCGTACATGGGCCGCACGCACTAAGGCCCAGAAAAGCCACCCATTTATATCGTGCGCATGCAGCGGGGATACTTTATTTGTCGCTCAGCGCGGAATATAGTTAGAGCTTCCCATCGGTCGCCCAACGTTGGGCCGGCCCATTTCTATTTTTTCTGTTTTTTTTATATTTTTATTTTTTTCCCTTCCAATTTATTATTTCATTTTCTCATAAATTAATTTAATTAATTTTACAAAGTTTCGTTTTTTGTACTAATTTTTGTCAAATCTTAGAATTTCAAAATTTGTTACCACTTTCAAAAACATTTCGAAAATGCATTATTTATTTTCATTCTAAATTTGTTTGAAACTAAAAAAGTTCGCATTTTTAAAAAATGAAACTTTTTAAGATTTCTAAAATAAATATTATTTAAAAATAATAGAAATTCGAAAAATATTCATTTTATAGAAATGTTCACAAATTCAAAATATTTTTCGTGATCAAAAAGACATTTTTGAAAATTGATTTGAATGTTCAAAACAAGTTTCTATTTTAAAAAATTATTCACAAATTCAAAAAATGTTCGTTTTTCCGCCTTAAAAATGGTCATGTTTTCAAAAAGTGTTTGTGCATTTAAGAAAATCTTCCTATTTCAAGTTTTGTTTTCCTTTTTCTAGAAATTAACTTTTTTAAAAAAAATGCTCACATGTTTTTAAAAAAATCAGGAGGTCACCACAACCTCGACAAGGAGGCGGACCTGAAGGAAAAAAAATGCACGAATTGGGTAGTGGCCGCTACTCCCACCAACCCCACTACTATAAAGATCTCGCGGACCAAACATGACCCGCGAGAGCACCACAATTCTCCGCTCTCTCGCCCCACTATTGTGTGGAGACCGTTTTGATGGACACATCAATTATCTCTCTCGATGCTTCTCGCATCTCTTCCGTTGTAACGCACGGGCGTATGTGCTAATAATAATAATCTAAAGTGTGTACTCTAGATTCCTAGCTTTCAACTACAAATCCTCAAGTTTCAAAATAGAGTCGTGAGAATATAGACATTATAAAATAGAGCTAATATTTTTTCTTATTGTAGAAGATAATACAATCACACACACAAAAAAGTTCATTTCTCATGGCCTCAACCAATTTATTAGTACAAACCAAATAACTCAAGGCCGTTATATCTTTGTGCTGAAACGGTATGAAGAGTAGGAGATGCTGGTGTTGGTCCAACTGTGGTGGATCAGCTCCGCCCTGGACTCCTCCCCGGCGGCGCCGAGCGCGACGTGCAGCGGGTAGAAATGATGCGGCGATGGGTGCGCCACCTCAGCGTGCGGCGCCTTCTCCTTGTATCGCTTCACGTCCTCGTACCTGGCCCATGCCAATGATGCGAATGAGAACGTGGAAACAAAAATCAACACGACCACGACGGCCATCGAGTTTCCAGTCAAGTTCGTCTCAATAGTACCTCCCGTCTATGAGCGAATCCTTGAGCCAGGTGTCGAAGTCGGAGGCCCACTGCGGCGGCGGCGCGTCGTGAGGCCCCATCCTGGCGAGGTTGTGCGTGGCGGTGCCGGAGCCGAGGATGAGCACGCCGTCGTCCCGGAGCGGCGCCAGCGCCCTGCCGACGTCGTAGTGGTACGTGCCGTCCCTCTCCGTCTGCACGGAGAGCTGGCACACCGGGATGCCGGCGTCGGGGTACATGAGCATCAGCGGCACCCAGGCGCCGTGGTCGAGCCCGCGGCCGTGCTCCTCGCCCACCGGCCCGAACCCGGCGTCCTCCAGGAGCCTCTTGGTCCTCTCGGCCAGGTCAGGCGCGCCGGGCGCAGGGTACGTCAGCTGCGTGCGCATACGTGCGATCGAGCAATGTCAACTTGCATTCGTGACACATTTGCAGTAGGAAAGAGGAGACGTCGACAGGGGCGGCCAGACTGGGACCTTGTACATCTGGTCCGGGAAGCCATGGAAGTCGTGGATGGTGTCGTTGGTGCCGCGGACGACGTTGACCGCCGGGGCGTCCGTCTCCCAGTGACCCGACACCACCAGGATGGCGCGCGGCGCCTGCGTGCCCGCGATCGCCGCCGGCAGCCACGACTGGAAGAAGCTCCGCGCCGGGATCGTCTCGTCGATGCAGACCGTCGGCGCGCCGTGCGACAGGAAGAAGGTGTCCATGGCAACCTCCGGCGGTGGTGTCTGATACTTGGGTTTGGGCTTGACTTGGCTCTGTCCCATCCATCACCGGCAGCCCGTCTACTTATGGGCGCTGCCAGCGTGGTGGTTGATGGGGTTCGTCTGACTTGGTGACTTTCTCAGCACTTCTCCTTTTGACATTCTCGTGTGCTATGTTACATTTGAGTTCTTAACGTAATCTGTCAGAGTAAAATATAGTTGCAAGGAAAGGAAGTCAATAGATTCACTATGTGGGGTACTATAAAAGATAGTACTGTGCAAGAAAAGAGTATACTCTCGGAGAAATGTAAGACTAACTACAGTCGAGAGTTGAGTTGATATCCTATTCTATGCTAATTGAACACGTGACCCCTTGAAGAAAATATCCATGAAGGGAATCACTAGGTTTACTTTGTGGGCTAAAAAACATTATATGAAAAATCTCTGTGTAGATCTTCTGACCCCTGGATTACTTCGTTGGGAAGAACTCAGCAGCTAACCTATAAGGCCATCCATCGGAAAAAGAGAGCTAAAAGGTGATCATGGTGTCTAATAAGTAAGCGTAACCATCTTTATCAAGTTAGTCTGCTTACCAGCATATACATGACTAATATGGCTACATAACTATGGTCGTCTACCGCTTCAGTCTAACTTAATGGCTAGTGGCAGTTTATTTTGTTGTTGCTTTTGTTCTTCTTCCAAAGATGAAGCAACAATTCATCATCTTGTCTTGATGGTGTTTGTTACCGATAATTGTTGCGTTTAACAATTTATATCAGATCTTTGGTAGCACCGAACTGGGCGTAACTCAGATGATTAGATTCCTTGTGGTGGAACCAGCCGCCTGGGTTCAAGTCCTAGACTTGGTTCAGTCTTTCCGGCAATGTTTGTTCACTAGGAGGAGATGTTCCTGCCGACTACGAATGTGCATGTGCATGTATGTGGGCATCTTCGTTGTGCTGTGTTAGAAAAAGATCTTTGGGTAGCCCACTCACACAATTTTTTCAAAGGGGACAAGTAAATTAAAAAGTTGTGCCGCCAAGTCAAGTATTGCATGCACCATTTATGTTGGCACGAGGCCTCTATGCGCTTCTTCGTTGTTGCATGTGTCGTAGCTAGAGATTGAAGCCGTCTCGGCTAATATAAAAAGTAAACATTCAACAACAACATCATGGCTTTCAACTAACATGCTACTGACTTCCAATGGCGGAGCCAGGAAATTAAGATTAGGGAGGCCAAATGACATATTTTTTTTATTACAGGGGCCAAACTACACTGATGCATGTATTTTTTTCCTAATTTTTGCATTGTTCATCTCCGAACTAATAGCAAATCAGGGATGTCAGGGGAGGCCAGGGCCCCTGCCGGTCCCCCCTGTCTCCGCCACTGCTGACTTCCAATAATCACAAAAAATAGTTCTCCCTGTGTGGCAAATGGCATCCAATGTCACTCCATTTCCACAACATTCAAATTATGTTAAAAAACCATTCAACTTATCATAATCCTAATTTCAATTCTAGATCCTAATTTCCAAGTCTTATGCTACCCGCGAATGAGCAAAATCCCAATGTTTAACAAAGAACACCAACTATGAACTCTCACGTCACCAACTTCATCTAAAATCCTCAACTTTCAACCCTCACAATATCAACTTCTAAATAATCAAGATCCCAACCCAACTCCCATCCCCAACTTTCAACTCAACAAATCTGAATTTGAGCCATCAAGTCCTAGCTTCCATCCCCGTAACCATGAAGTTACAATTAGCAAGCTACTAGGTTTCAGCTAGGAAAATTTTAATAAGAAGGAAAAGCAGGAAAAAACTTATCGGGCTATATGCGCCAAGGGGTGTGGTTGGTGAGATAGGTGTCGACCCGATCCGTCTGTTGGGAGAGCTTCCACAACGTGGTGTTTGCACCCCCAAGTATACAAGCAAAAATGGGAGCCACATGTTGCGGTGCCCGCTTACAAGTGAACCTATCGTCCTCGATAAGCTTGATGATTCTCTTGGTCATGCCTCATGTACCCGGTGCTAGGTATGTCAACTACATACCTCTAAATAATATTGCTACTACGTTACATTGGATTTGTGGTATGCAGTTTCTTATCTTGGACCTATGACCAACTAACAACTTGTTGTCTCCATTATATTCTCCTCCATCACCCCAATTCTGCCATCTTGCGGTCACCCAAGTTCAGTGTTCTGGGGAGGGTATGTTAGTCGATCTCACCCATTGTTCTCCTGCAGTCGATCTCACCCATTGTTCCTGTAGCTGATCTCGCCATTATTGTTCTCCTCCATGGCTCCACCCACATTTGAGGATGTTGTTTCTACTTCCTACCTAACGTATTGCCATTGTGCGCCTTTTAAGCTTGAAGACCGTAAAGGACATTACTCTGAGGAGATGTGCAGGGGAAGTTTCACTAGTGGGCCTGTCGTGCTTAATTAAACCGAAATGATAAGTGCCACACATGTGACACAAAGCACTCCAGGCATAGTGTCTTTTACAACTGAAGTTGCCATCCGAAAAGAAGTTGACATGCTTGATAATTAAAGTTGCCATCCTCGCGTCACTAAACTTGCCATAAAATACGTTCGGAGTTGCCATGTGTTGGTGCCACACGTGTGGCACTTATCAGGGTCCTAATTAAATTACAACCATTGATTCTTGATTGGCCCGTAAAACCCCATGTGTCTAGCAAAGCTCCTAAAATAAAGATCGTGTGCTCGTTCCCTCACTAAAAGAGTGTGTGATTTACCGTTGCTGTTGTGTTGTTTCAAGGCGCCTCGATCAAAGTGTTGAAAAATTATGAACTCTTTCACAGACACGAACAGAATTATGTAAAAGATGCCATGTAAGACAGCAAGAGTAATACACTGTAAGGACCACGACCCAACACGAAAGCAAGTGATCTTTCACAACGCATTTCAAGACCCACGAGTCCACCGCACCTAGCGTAATAACATGCTTATTAGTGCCAACCAATCCACCGACGCTCGCACTAGTCAGCTGCCAACACAGCTCGATGGAGGCCGTCAGTTCTTGGTGGTGAAGCGATACGAGGCGTACGAGAGGGAGGCGTTTGTCCAGCTACTGTGGATCAGCTCCGCCTTGGACTCGTCACCGGCGGCGCCGAGCGCGACGTGCAGCGGGTAGAGGTGCTCCGGCCGCGGGTGAGCCATCTTGGCGTTGGGCGCCTTCTCCTCGTACCGGTTCACGTCGTCGTACCTGCCGCCGAGAAGCGAGTCCTTGAGCCAGGTGTCGAAGTCGGAGGCCCACTGCGGCGGCGGCGAGCCGGAAGGCCCCATCTTGCGGAGGTTGTGGGTGGCGCTGCCGGAGCCGAGGACGAGGACCCCCTCCTCCCGGAGCGGCGCCAGCGCCCTGCCGAGGTTGTAGTGGTAGGCGGCGTCGCGGTCGGTCTGCACGGAGAGCTGGCACACCGGGATGTCGGCGTCCGGGAACATGAGCATCAGCGGCACCCACGCGCCGTGGTCCAGCCCGCGGCTCCGGTCCTCCTTCACCGGCCCGAACCCGCCTTGCTCCAGGAGCTCCTTGGTCCTCCTGGCCAGATCAGGGGCGCCCGGCGCAGGGTACTTGAGCTGGACGGTTCCAATGGTACACTTCAGTTAGTTCAAGCAGAGAAGACTGACAACGATGCCCATATAGCTGAAGCTTGAAGAAGTTACGTCAAACTGAATTCATTCAGACCATTTTTAACTAATTCAAATTTTAAACTGACCGTGTTTATCAACTGTTTGGCTGGTGCAAACAAACATGGGATCTTTCTGCGGGAAGGTTCGCACGCAGTAGGCGCTGAAACTGAGTTGCTCAAGGCTATATCGACGCACGTCACCGGACCAGAGTATCGAATTGAGTATCGAATCAAGTAGTAGTAGTAGGTGGGGAATCATTCTTGGATGCTCATTTCGACCACCTCTGACGCCTGAATTGTCTTACTGTGGTGGTTGTTGATCAATCATCAACCTTTCAAATGACAGTGGCAAGCCCACCATACCGGAACCGGATCCGCTAACATTGAGAAGGAAAGTTAGAGAAGCTATAATACTCTAACTTTCCTTCTTTCTTTCATATGATTATGGCTAAAACAATTTAAATTAATTTACAAATTGATGATCTATCATGTACATTTATAATAATTACATACAAACAAATTGATGGTGAAATAAAATTAATTTTAAATTATTTATATCTACAATAAATACCAATAGTAAACAACCTACTAACTACCTGCTAACAGTCCCTAACTTTTCTTTTTCATTTTACACTAGGCAAACAGTGTAGCACTGTGACTTTCCTTCATAATGTTAGAGGATCCGGTTCCCACCATGCCTACACCTTAGATGATGAGTAAGCCCATCCCATCGATATCCACATGGGCCAGGGGGTTGGTGATGCTCAGATTGGGTAGGTGTTGCATATATTCCATTTCCTGTGCCTACAAAATGATCTAGTACAGGAGTCGGTACAGGACGGCCATATCCCAACCACTTGTGACAGTGCAGGTGCCGATTGTATATCATAAATTTCTATTCAGTACGGCGCTCCTTATGTCCAGTTGACCAAATTATCCGCCGGGGATACTATTTGGGCCTCATCATTGGTTCAAAGAAATATCATAAGAATTTTGGAGAATTATGTATTTTGTATAATTCTTGTCTCCATGACTTGTTTGGTTTATGGGGTTGGAATTGAACTAATGAGAATTTTTGCTACGGTCACTTCTGAATGGAATTCGGAAAAAGAATAAACCATTTGTTTCTATGGGAACTATGGCATGCACCTAATTACTGTTTCTTGTGATGCAAACAAACAATTTTCATTACACAATTTGTGTGATTTCAATTCATATAGGGTTCAATGTGCCATGATACCCGAATCTTGCATTTTTAATGTTGTTGTGCTTTTAGGATTCTACGAGTCAAAGAGGCCCGAATATGCGACATCTAAGATCATAGTCAATTTTTTTGGTGTCTTCTTTGTCCGGTGACATGCCCTTCTACCTCGCCCAACTGATTGTCTCCCCAACCTGTGGTAGAAATTGCTTTCATGTTGCTTCACCGGCTCAGCTAGACCCACTAGTCGAACTCTAACCGCATCCTCTCCTCCCCCCATTTTGTTGTCTTCATTTTTTTTCGAGAGTACGCCAATGGCGTACCTTATCTTTATAGAAGATAGAAAGAATTTACAAGAGAGGCACGAGCTAGATGCTAGGATCTAAGCTCGGCCAACACCCATTACACCCAAACTACACTACTCTTTAGAGCTACTCTCTCACAAAATGTGTTAAACCTCCAACTCCTACACCGGCTTGTCTCCATTGCTTTACTGCTCTGAATATCTCGTCAACCAATTCTCTTGGGGTTCGCTGTTGCTGTAGCCTATTGAACACACGCGCGCTCCGTTGCTTCCACAACTCCCATCCGACCACGATGACGAACATGTCGTAGCCTCTCTTAAGACCCTTAGGCATCCCCGTCCTAGTCTCGATCCACCAATCGAGGAAGGTATCATCCACCACCGGAGCCCGCGTATTTAGGGCTAGGTCTTGAAAGCAGGTGTGCCACACCTGTCGAGCATAGCCACATTGTACCAAGATGTGTTCGGCATTGTCTTCATCTTGCAAGCATGTGTAGCATGCAGACGGTCGGTCTTGTAATCCATGCTTTGCCCTTCGGTCAGAGGTCCAAATACGGTGCTGCACAGCCAGCCAGATGAAGATTTTACACTTCAAAAGTGCCCAACTTTTCCAGAGGCAGGAGGCATACGGAGCCCTTTCATCACCGAGGCAGAGTCTTTGATAGGTTGACTTGGCAGAGTATAATCCAGAAGGGTCAGCAGGCCAAGAAAAACAGTCTGGATTGCTCGCAGAGTATAATCCAGATGTTGTCTTCATTTTCACCTCGGCTCGCTGGGGGTAATTTGAAGCCCAAGAAGCAATCCCCTAAACCAGGCACCAAACCTTAACGCCGCCTCGCATCCACTACCGCCCCACAGGCCTTCTTCTCTCACCCTCTCCAGTGGCGGGGTGCACCCTTACGGTTGGGAAAGTGTGTGCGACATCTTATCGCACCTCCTTAAGGACATGTTTATGGACCTAGAGGAGGTGCAGAGACAGTGACTCGGCGATTATTTGAATTCATGCTCTAGTTAATTCATTCAAAATTTTGAACTATTAAAGAGAGGCGGACAATATATTTCAACACCGATGAACCATTAGACACCACACCGGACATTCCAAATAGGTGGCGAACAATGTATTTTGACGAGGCCTTGTTCACCACCCCTCTGACGAATGCTGATTAAGCATCTACACCGAGTCCAGCGGCCTGCTAGCTGATTGCTAACGATCGCTTGCTAAGTTGCTAACTACGAACTGTAGCCATCCGCCAAAGCGTATTCTCAATATGTACAATTTTTCAAGTTAACGATGTTGCAGGATATAACACTTATTTTTTCCTCACGAACTGTAGATGTCCGACTTTTTTGAGCAAGTTTTGGAAAGGAAATACTACCAACCAATTCTGGCATGCGCCCCTGCCATGGCCAATCCCCAACCAAAACCAGACAACGGCGCAATCCGCCAGTTCTGGCTATTGGAATGGAGCAGCGAATCCACCCAGATTCTGATCGACCCAGCCAGCTAGAACTACATCAGATAGGTCGAACCAAAAACGAGAGGGGATTCCCGACGGAATCGCGCACGAGAAAGAAAGAAAAGGCAAGACGGGGAACGGACCTGGTACATGGACTTGGGGAAGCCGTAGAAGTCGTGGATGGTGTCGTTGGCGCCGCGGACGGCGTTGACGGCCGGCGTGGCCGTCTCCCAGTGGGCGGACACAATCAAGATGGCGCGCGGCCGCTCCGGGCCCGCGACGGCCGCCGGCAGCCACGACTGGAAGAAGCTCCGCGCCGGGATCGCCTCGTCGATGGAGAGCGTGGGCGAGCCGTGCGACAGGAAGAAGGTGTCCATGGCGGGCGCGGCCGGCGGGCGCCTCCCGGTGGCGGCTTGTGGCTGGTTCGGGTGCTGGTCGTCGCCGCGCGGCTGTGGAGACGCGTGCCTGTCCGGTTTGGGCTTGGCCTGGCTGTGGGTCTGCCCCATCGCCGCCAGCGGGGGCTTTCCTTATTGTGCGCGCCGCGGGCGTTGGTGCTGAGATGGTGGTGACGCGGTTTTGGGTTCTCGGCTCGGGCGTTTTTTGGAGGATGCTCGTGTGTCGCGTGGTTGGTAGGGGTAGGAGAGGAGAGCCCAGGCGCGTGCTCCTGCTGCTTCTTTCCTCTTCTTGCCTTCCCATGTTTTGGCACCGACAGAAATGAGTCAATGATGGCATCTTTCTTTCTTTTATTTTTGATTGATGAGAAAGAGGTATTTTCCCTTTTAACAATGGACATAAAGAGGGCATTTTTTTAACAAAGTACAGACGCAAGCGTTTATATAGATGCACATACACTCACCCCTATGAACGCACACATCCGAAAGGCTTATCATCTTGAAATTTACGAAGTCATCATAGGCACCTCGTCGTCGACGGAAACGTCTTCTCCCACTGAATGGGCATCGCCAGAAATCCATAAATAAATGCGAGCACTAGGACTTGAACTCTGGTGGCCTGGGGATACCATGATCCCTTTAACCATCCAATCACAGGTTGGTTCGCAAAGAGGGCATAGTTTACGGACGTGGATTTAGTGAACATGGTTCTACGCACACCTTTTGTGAATAGTAAATTTCAAAAAATACTAAAAATATCTTATTTTTTTGGTAACATACATAGTCAACTGGTATGCTCAGGTATGAAGTTTCACAAAGAAGTGACATCTGTGGTATTCTGTGTAAAAAATGACAAAATCGATGCTATATGAAAAAGGATTGTTTGATGAATAGTAATGCCCCGGTTGTATTTTCTTCACTACGAATACCTCGGGTGTTATTTCTTCACGAAATTTCACACGTGAATAGAATGGTCGGCCAAGTTTGATACCCAAACTTTCAGATTTTTAGAATTCTCCCACTATTCTTTTTAATTTGTTGTTCATGCGGGTGCATATGGAACCATGTTCACCTCTGCCTTTTCCGCATATTTTGTGCCACACAAAAGGAACCCATTTACACTCTACAAATAATCATTAAAATAAATGTAATCTTGGGATGTCAGTTACTACAAGTAATCTTTACATACATGTCTCGATCAATATAAATTTAATACAAAAATCATTAGAGTTTTAGATGCCTATCAGCACTAAAAACGGTCATTAAATTTGTTAGATTCAAGAACAATCAGTCATTCGTGTATGAGTTCTCAAAAAAACCATTCGTTTAGACCCTACTAAAGGAAGCTACCAATCCTACATTTTTAAGGGTTCATCCCACTACAACGCATTCTGTCAACATGCAGATTGCCACTTCGGTATTGCCATGTCACACTTCAGTTACAAATAACACACCTTAGCATTGGTAGGGGATGGTCGAGGTTGGTGCTCAACCTGTGCGATTACGGGTGTGCCGAGTCGGGATGTTTCATGTTCAATATGATCTTTTCCTTGAAAGAAGTCCACATACCCCCCCTGAACTGTCAGATTTCGAGCAGATCACCCCCCAACTCCAAAACCAGATTCTTAATCCCCTAGACTAACATATACCAGACAAATCACCCCCTGAGGCCGTTTTGGTGGGTTTGTGAGGCCGGTTTTGCCCAAGGGGCGGGGGTGGTTGAGCATTTTAATCGAATGGGCTGCCACGTCGGCAATAGTTGGGTGGTGACGGTCTAGTACACCCCCTCGCCCTGCCTCGACCGCTCCGCTTCACCTTTTCATCTCCCGCTCCCCTCTCTTCTCTCTAACGACACGGCGGCGGTGATTTGGGCGACCACGACGGTGCAGGCGACGATCGTCGGCATGTACTAAACAACTTGACCGTCGGCTACGATCAGGTCAGTGCGCCCTAATATTCCTCTCAAATCTTGCCTTTCTATCCACATTAGGGCTGTCAGTTATGGGTTTCAGGGGATTTGATTTGGGGGCTAGGGTTTTGTTCATGTTTTTTCGCAGAGTGGTGGAAGCATATTAGATGGCGTTTTAGGGTGCCTTCTGTAGATGAAATCGATGTGCATATGCTTAGTATATGAATAGATGATGTATGGTTTTGTTCATCTGAAAAAAGACAATTTTTTGAGAAAAGTTTAGAAGTTCAGTTAATTCAGTTGTTTATTGTCTGAATTTTTTGTTTAGGAAATGGATCCACTAGACTATCTTTCGGTCAGATTTTCAGCAAGTGATTGGGAGTTTGAATGTGCAAATGAGTTCCAAGCAGAGCATACAGATGATATGCAGAGAGAGCAAGGGCATGGGCATGCAGAGCATGTAGAGGAGGTGCAGGCAGAGGAAAGAAATGCAGCGAGTGATCAATGCAGGACCAAATTGCCCGTGTTCAGAGCTGCAAGTTTAGTGTCTGATAGAGGAAAAGGGGTTGCAACCGAGGAGCTGCATATTTCAGGTGACTATGACAATGATAGTGACAGTGACTATGTTGTGCCTCCTGCTGAGAGCAATAGTTCTGCTGAAGATGAAGAAATCATTGAGTACCAAAAATATGCTAAAGAATTCAAGGAGAAAAAGAGAAAGAAAATGCTAGGGGAGGAAGAAGCAAAAGCTTGCAATGTTCCTGAGGAGTTCATTGTACCAGAAACATGTAAGCTAGATGATGATGCAGATGACACTCCATATTTTGAAAGTGATGATGATCTTTCTTATGATGAGGCTAGTGATGGAGAGGTTAATGCAGTCAGAAGGAGAAAGACCAACCATAAGGTGTATGATGATACTTCAGAAGCACCCCAGTTTGAACTTGGCATGGCTTTTACTGACAGCAGAGAATTAAAAAATGCACTAGTTAAATATGGACTGAAGAATTTTCATCATTTGATATTTCTTAAGGATGAGAAGAAGAGAGTAAGTGCCAAGTTAGCTGGGTTGGTTGCAAATGGAACATCTATGGGTCAATAAATAGCAAATCTGACTGGTTGATAGTTCACAGGTACAATAATGTCCACACTTGTGTGCCTAGGAGAGACAATAAGCTGGTGACTAGTACTGTGATTGCTAGGAAATACTTCAGGCAGATTAGGGACAATCCAACATGGAGGGTGGAGAAAATGCAGGAAGCTGTACTAGAAGATATGCTAGCAGATGTGACCATATCGAAATGCAAGAGGGCAAAGAAGCTTGTCATGGAAAAGCTCATAGATTCAACTAATGGTGAGTACTCGAGAGTATTTGACTACCACCTTGAGTTACTTAGGAGCAATCCTGGGAGTACCGTTGCAGTGACATTAGACCCAGATGTGCGTGACAGGAATGTTTTTAAGAGGATGTATGTCTGTCTAGATGGCTGCAAGAAAGGTTTCATGGCTGGGTGTAGAAGGGTTGTTGGTTTAGATGGTTGTTTCCTGAAGGGTGCAGTGCATGGACAGATTCTCTGTGCAATTGGGAGAGATTCAAACAACCAGATGTACCCAATTGCATGGGCTATTGTTGAAGTCGAGAGTTATGACAGTTGGTACTGGTTTTTGTCATTTCTGCAGAAGGACATTCAGATAAATAATCATGGTGATGGTTGGGTATTCATTTCTGACCAGCAGAAGGGGCTCATCAGAGCAGTAAATGAAATTTGTCCACAAGCAGAGCATAGAATGTGTGCTAGACACATCTATGCAAACTGGAGAAAGCAACATAGGGAGAAGATATATCAGAAAATTTTCTAGGCATGTGCAAAAGCTTCAGACAGAACAGGATTCAACTATCATAGAGCCAAGCTAGCTCAAAAAACTGTAGAGGGGGCAAAAGACATTATGAAAACCAATCCTAAACATTGGAGCAGAGCTTTTTTCAAACTTGGCTCATATTGTGATTCTGTGGAAAACAATATGTGCGAGTCCTTCAACAACTCCATCATGAGAGCAAGGTTTTATCCTGTGATTACTAGTCATGAGATCATAAGAAAGAAAGTTATGGCTAGAATTCAAGAAAATAGGGCAAAGCCTAAAAAGTGGAGTGGTTCAATATGCCCTAATATTTTTAAAAAGTTGCAGCTCAACATAAAGAGATCAGGAAGATACAATGTGCTATGGAATGGCAAGGAAGGATTTGAAGTGCAGGAGGGTGAGTACAGAAGGTTTACAGTTAACCTGGAAAAGTGGACTTGCTCTTGCAGATATTGGGAGCTCTCTAGACTGCCCTGTTGTCATGCAATCAGTGCAGTATACACATGTGGTCTGAGCATTGATGACTTCATTGCACCTTGTTACTCCATCAACACATACAACAAGATTTATGACCATGTGTTACAACCAGTAGAGGGAAAAGAGAGCTGGCCTGTATCTACAAACCCTAGACCAGACCCTCCTGTTAGGGTTAATAACAAGCCTGGGAGGAAGAAGACAGAAAGAACTAGAGAGGAGCAAGATAAGCCCAAAAGCAACAAAAATTCAAGGAAAGGAGTTAAGATGACTTGTTCAGTATGTGGCAGCACACAACACAATAAGAGGAAGCATTCAGAAAAAATCCAGGACAATAGCTATGTAAAGGCAGCAAAGAGAAGCAGAGAAAAAACACAAGCTGCAAGCATGGCTCAGGTAATTTTGTATGTACAATTTTATAATCCTAGATTCCACTCAAAGTACAATTTTAGTATGTTGTGCTCAGGAAAGCATCTTGCACTATGGAAATATTTCACTCAAAGTACTATTGCACTGATGTTGTTGTTATGCAGGACAAACCAGCAAAAACAATCAAGAAATCAAGCAAAAAAGGCAATAAAACATCTCATCAAGAAGGGCCATGCTCTCAGACAGCATCAAGTTCACAGCCAGGCATATCCCAGCCAACACAAAGTTCGCAGCCAGCTCCAAGGGCTCCAAGGGCATCAACAATACCAAGGCCATTTAGGGCACCAAGGGCTTCAAACTCTCAGCCAAACACATCTTCATCACAAGTTCCAGCTTATGGTGATGGGAGGTTCGAGTGGCTTCTAACAGGAAAGAGGGGATAGTCTTGTTAAGCTTATGACCTTATGATCAATGGTGATGTGCAACATCAGTGCTAAGCCTGAGCTTTTATTGATGTAAAACATCATTTTACATTATGTGCTTTTGGTCATGCCAAACTTAAGTCTGCTAGATGACGAATGACAGTGTAAAACTACTACATTTTGTTCCTTTTGTCTTGTTAAACTTTATTCTGCTGGATGATGAATGAAATTGCCAAATTCTATGGTCAAATTCGGGTGCATATTGTTGTGTTTTTACTGTGTTGTTCATTTAGAGTGCATATCATGTACTGTGTTGTTCATTTACATGAAGCTGACTTTGTTTTCAGAGTGATATTGTTGTTTGAATTTCAGCTGTTGCTTTTCATGAAACTCACATATATTCAGAGCTGATGTTGTCAGTTTCAGACATATATTCAGAGCTTAAAAATTCAGACAAAATCCATCTACATATGAGCAGAGAAGAGAAGAGGAGGGAATGGGGACTGGAGATGATTCCCGCGCAAAACAGGAACCCACATAGCTGATTCCCGCGCGAAGTAGGCAGCTCAGTCAATCCTATCTGGTGAAACCCCCGCCACTTGGGCAAACCCGGCCTCAGAAACCCACCAAAATGGCCTTAGGGGGTGATTTGTCCGGTATATGTTAGTCTAGGGGATTAAGAATCTGGTTTTGCGGTTGGGGGGTGATCTGCTCGAAATCTGACAGTTTAGGGGGGTATGTGGACTTCTTTCTCTTTTCCTTGGGTCATTTGCATTTTCCTATAAATTCTTTGTTACTTGCCACGGGTTGGGCGTGACCCACAATGGCCTTTCTCTTGTTTCGCTTTACACTCGCTTCTTCGAGCTTTCTCAGTGTCGTCCGTGCTTTGCTTGTTGGCACAGCGTGAGGTGAGGTTTGTAATTATTTCCCTCTTGGCTATGGTGTTTCTTTCCTTCTCGCTCACCGTCCTTTGCTTTTCTCTTTGTTATAGGTAATGCATCTTTGGTTCATTAGTTTCGCTAGTGATGGATATGACTTGCTTGATGAAATGAGGCCATGACCACTGCTTGATACGTCTTCGACGTATCTATAATTTTTGATTGTTTCATGTTGTTATCATACCACTTTTACATATTTTTGGGGAAAAAATTATTTTTATTTTGGACTAATCTATTAACCCAGTGCCAAAGGATAGTTCCTATTTTCTATTGCATTTCGGGTTTTTCAATGAAAACTTCACAAAGCTGAAATGACCTGAAAATTTACGTGGCCTTTTTTATGGAATATATATAATTTTTGGGTGTAAAAATCAATGCAAGATAGGGCTCATGGGCTCCACAAGCTAGGGGGCGCGCCTACCTCCTCTGGGAGCGCCATGTGTCCTTGTGGCCAAACCGTAAGTTGGTTAGAGCTCTTCTTCGGACGCAAGGAATCTAAATTATGGGGGGGGGGGATAATGTAAAATTTCAGTCCGATCGGCGTAACGAAACTCCAAATATTTAAGAAGCGGTGTTCAGCCATAAAATAGGACCGAAAACAGAGAGAAACCCTGAAGAAAAGGAAGGGGAAAGATCCAATCTCGGAGGGGCTTCCGCCCCTTGGTGACCATGGAGGCCAAGGACCAGAGGAGGAACCTTCTCCGATCTAGGGGGAAGGCCTAGCAATGAGAAGAAGGATGGGGCTCTCACCCCCTCTCTCCTAGTGGAACCGAAGTGCCGCTGGGGGAATCATCATGACGACGATCTACTCCAACAACTTCATTGTCGTCATCACCAACTCTTTCCCTCTCTATGCAGCGGTGTAACCTCTCCCACCATGCTATAATCTCTACTTGAACATGGTGCTCTATGCTATAGATTATTATCCAGTGATGTGTTTGCACCTCTATGATGTTTGAGTAGATCTTTTTGTCATGCAGCCTAATTGTGGTATGGTATGGTTGATATGAGTTGTATGTTATTATGGTGTTGTGATACGTCTCCAACGTATCTATAATATTTTATTGTTCCATGCTATTATATTATCTGTTTTGGATGTTTATGGGTTTTATTATGCACTTTTATATTATTTTTGGGACTAACTTAATCAAAGGCCCAGTGCAAATTGTTGTTTTTTTGCCTATTTTAGTGTTTTGCCGAAAAGGAATATCAAACGGAATCCAAACGGAATGAAACCTTCACGAGGATCTTTTTTGGAACAAACGCAATCCAGGAGACTTGGAGTGGACGTCAAGGAAGCAGTGAGGCGGCCACGAGGTAGGGCGGCATGCCCAGGGGGGCCAAGCGCGCCCCCACCCTCGTGGGCCCCTCGCAGCTCCACCGACCTACTTCTTTCACCTATATATACTCTTATACCCTAAAAACATCCAGGGGAGCCACGAAACCACTTTTCTACTGCCGCAACCTTCTATACCCGTGAGATCCCATCTGGGGACCTTTTTCGGCGATCTGCCGGAGGGGGATTCGATCACGGAGGGCTTCTACATCAACACCATAGCCTCTCCGATGATGTGTGAGTAGTCTACCACAGACCTTTGGGGTCCATAGTTATTAGCTAGATGGCTTCTTCTCTCTCTTTGGATCTCAATACAAAGTTCTCCTCGATGTTCTTGGAGATCTATTCGATGTAATTCTTTTTGCGGTGTGTTTGCCGAGATCCGATGAATTGTGGGTTTATGATTAAGATTATCTATGAACAATATTTGATTCTTCTCTGAATTCTTATATGCATGATTTGATATCTTTGCAAGTCTCTTCGAATTATCAGTTTGGTTTGGCCTACTAGATTGATCTTTCTTGCAATGGGAGAAGTGCTTAGCTTTGGGTTCAATCTTGCGGTGCTCGATCCCGGTGACAGAAAGGGAACCGACATGTATTGTATTGTTGCCATCGAGGATAAAAAGATGGGGTTTATATCATATTGCTTGAGTTTATCCCTCTATATCATGTCATCTTGCCTAATGCGTTACTCTGTTCTTATGAACTTAATACTCTAGATGCATGCTGGATAGCGGTCGATGTGTGGAGTAATAGTAGTAGATGCAGAATTGTTTAGGTCTACTTGACACAGACGTGATGCCTGTGTTCATGATCATGCCTAGATATCATCATAACTATGCGTTTTTCTATCAATTACTCGACAGTAATTTGTTCACCCACCGTAATATATGCTATCTTGAGAGAAGCCACTAGTGAAACCTATGGCCCCCCGGGTCTACTTTACATCATATAAGTTTCCAATCTACAAATCTAGTTTACTATTTAGTTTGCAATCTTTATTTTTCAATATATACAACAAAAATACCAAAAATATTTATCTTATTATCTTTATCAGATCTCACTCTCGTAAGTGACCGTGAAGGGATTGACAACCCCTTCATCGCGTTGGTTGCGAGGTTCTTGTTTGTTTGTGCAGGTACTAGGTGACTTGCATGTAGTCTCCTACTGGATTGATACCTTGGTTCTCAAAAACTGAGGGAAATACTTACGCTACTTTGTTGCATCACCCTTTCCTCTTCAAGGGAAAACCAACGCATGCTCAAGAGGTAGCATGTTGTCCTATGGTGTCCTCTGTGTCACGCAAGCGTGTGGGATTTCAGATGTAGGGTGTTGCATTATGTTAATGATTCGCTAATAGTGGGTTGCGGGAGCAACAGAAAGCTAAATCCGAATTCATGAGTTGTTGCATATGGGATCAAAGGGGATTTTTTTACTTAATTCTATGGTTGAATTTTACCTTAATGAACCTTTGGTAGTTGCGGATGCTTGCTAGAGTTCTAGTCATAAGAGCATGCGATCCAAGGACGAAAAGTATGTTAGTTTAGGCCTCACCCTCATAAGTATGATGATTATCACTATCATGTAATATTCAAGTGCCTAGGGATAAATCATTTTTTCTTTGTTCTCCAAAACTCTCTACTTTATTATCCTTTTATTTAAACATCAGCTAACTCTTTATTATCTTGCAAAGCTATCTTTTTATTCTCGCAAATTAGTTTTATTTCTTGTTGGAGACACAATCTTGGAGATCGTTTGAAGGTTCACTAAATCAGTGATCTTTGTTTTTTGCCCAGAGTACTTGAGAGCACCCACAGAGGAAGTTACCCAGAGGCTGATGATAGAGGGTGAAGCAATAGGATAGTCGGGGATGCTTGAATCACTTGATTGTATGCACCGGAGATGGAAGAATTGTCCTGCAGTGTGGAAGGGTCGGTACAAATGAAGGAAATATGCCCTAGAGGCAATAATAAAGTTGTTATTTATATTTCCTTATATCATGATAAATGTTTATTATTCATGCTAGAATTGTATTAACCGGAAACTTAGTACATGTGTGAATACATAGACAAACAGAGTGTCACTAGTATGCCTCTACTTGACTAGCTCATTGAATCAATGATGGTTATGTTTCCTAACCATATACATGAGTTGTCAATTGATTAACGGGATCACATCATTAGAGAATGATGTGATTGACTTGACCCATCCATTATCTTAGCACGATGATCGTTTAGTTTGTTACTATTGCTTTTTCCATAACTTATACATGTTCCTATGACTATGAGAACATGCAACTCCCAAATACCGGAGGAACACTTACTATGCTATCAAACATCACAACGTAACTGGGTGACTATAAATATTCTCTACAGGTGTCTCCGATGGTGTTTGTTGAGTCGGCATAGATCGATATTAGGATTTGTCACTCCGAGTATCGAAGAGGCATCTCTAGGCCCTCTCGGTAATGCACATCACTATAAGCCCTGCAGGCAATGTAACTAATGAGTTAGTTACGGGATGATACATTACGGAACGAGTAAAGAGACTTACCGGTAACGAGATTGAACTAGGTATTGAGATACCGACGATCGAATCTCGGGCAAGTAACATACCGATGACAAAGGGAACAACGTATGTTGTTATGCGGTTTGACCGATAAAGATCTTCGTAGAATATGTGGGAGCCAATATGAACATACAGGTTCCACTATTGGTTATTGACCGGAGACGTGTCTCGGTCATGTCTACATAGTTCTTGAACCCGTAGGGTCCGCACGCTTAACATTCAGTGATGATCGGTATTATGAGTTTATGTGTTTTGATGTACCGAAGGTAGTTCGGAATCCCGGATGTGATCACGGACATGACGAGGAGTCTCGAAATGGTCGAGACATAAAGATCGATACATTGGATGACTATGTTTGGACATCATATAGGTTTTGAGAGAGTTCGGGCATATACCGGAGTACCGGGGAGTCAATGGGCCTTAATGAGGCGGCCAAGGTGCCCCCCTAAGCCCAATCCAAATTGGGAGGGGGGTCGGCCCCCTTTCCTCTCTCCTTCTCCCCCTTCCTTCCCTCTCCTACTCTAACTAGGGAAAGGGGAATCCTACTCCCACCGGGAGTAGGACTCCCCCCTTGGGCGCGCCTAGGAGGCCGGCCCTCTCCCCCTCCTCCACTCCTTTATATACGGAGGGAAGGGGGCACCCCAGAGACACACAAGTTGATCATTGATCTCTTAGCCGTGTGCGATGCCCCCCTCCATCATAATCCACCTCGGTCATATCATAACAGTGCTTAGGCAAAGCCCTGTTCCGGTAGCATCATCATCACCGTCATCACGCTGTCGTGCTGACGAAGCTCTCCCTCGATACTCTGCTGGATCATGAGTTCATGGGACGTCACCGAGCCAAATGTGTGCAGATCGCGGAGGTGCCGTACTTTCGGTACTAGGATCGGTCGATCGTGAAGATGTACGCACTACTAGGAAAAAGGCTATAGATGGAATTGACACTAATGGCGCACCAGAGAAGTGGTGCGCCACTACTATATACTAATGGCGCACCATGTGGAGATGCGCCATTAGTGTTGAAGACACTAATGGCGCACCAGGCACACGGTGCGCCACTAGTAACACAATGTTTTTTTTTCATTTTTTCAAACATACTAATGGCGCATCTGGGCAGAGTGCGCCATTAGTAGTTAGAACTACTAATGGCGCACCAGCCATAGAGTGCGCCACTACTGTATTTTTTTTACTTTTTTTTTGCAAAACTACTAATGGCGCACCGTTGCATAGTGCGCCATTACTAGTTTAAACTTCATGGGCACTTTTTTTTTACTTTTTGATATCATGAATATTTTTAAATTTCATGGGCACTTTTTGAATTCATGAATATTTTTTCAAATTTAATGATATTTTTTCATATTCCATGTGAAAAAATATTGAATATTCATGAGGACACTCGATCTCGATCCCCCTCCCTCTCGATAGCTATCCCCCTCGCCAGATCCCCCTCGCCGCCGAGTACCCCCCGCACCCTCCCCCCCTCCACCGCCGACGACGACCCCCCGCACCCTCCCCCGCTCCACCGCCGCCGACGACCCACCGCACCCTCCCCCGCTCCGCCGCTGCCGCCGACACCCCGCACCTTCCCCCGGCCCGCTCCACCGCCGCCGCCGACACCCGCACCCTCCCCCACTTTTTGAAGATATTTTTAAATAAAGATTTGATGATATTTTCAAATAAGAAATTTGATGATATCTTCAAATAACAAATTTGATGATATTTTCAATTAAAAATAAAAAAACAAATTTGATGATATTTTCAAAAAAATGATGATATTTGATGATATCTTCTTTTCTAGTCCTCATGAAAATAACAAATTTGATAAAAAAACAAATTATTAGATGCAACAAGAAATAATGAAAAAAATGTTACTAATGGCACACCAGAGGAGGGTGCGCCATTGCTGTCAGAAAAAAAAGTTACTAATGGCGCACCGGAGGAGGGTGCGCCATTGCTATCAGAAAAAAACTACTAATGGCGCACCAGAGGGTGTTGCGCCATTGCTGTCGTCGTACTTATGGCGCACTATGGGGAGGTGCGCCATTGCTAACCCTCCCCCCACTCCACCTATTCCCCTCTGGCCTCTCTCCCTCCCTCGCCAGATCCCCCACTCGACCTAACCTCGCCACAGCCACGCGCCCACGCGCCCCCGCCGCCTCCCTCTTCCCTTCGCCGCCTCCCCCCTGAGCGCCGCCTCCCTCGCCTCGGAGCCGCCCCACGTCCACCAGGAGAGGAGGCCCGCGACCTCCCCGCCGTCTATCCCTGCCTCCCCCAAGCTCGCCGTCTCCGCCCTCCGTCGTCTCTGCTCCGGCCACCACCTCATCATGGTCAGGTAACCCTCCTCCCTCTGCCTCTCTTCCTCCTCTCCTCCCTCCCGGCCATGCCCTCTTCTTCTCTCTTTTGCTAGGTTTAGGTCAAATCCCTCTCGAATTTAGGTCAAATTAGGTTCAAAAAATTGTGGGAGTAGTGCCTAGCAAACATGAATAATTAGTACTCCATGTGCATTAGGTACACCTGATGTATTGGGTTTGAACCCTAACCACTTCCCTCTCCTTTTTCTTTTTTCTGCAGTTTATGTTTGGTAGTAGACCATATCAGTAGTTGCAGTTCATGTTTATCCATTTTTTTGGTCCCTTTTTAAAAAGAACTGAGGAAAATAGATGAGTATATGTAGTGTTCTTTTTATGTGTTCATTTTCTATCTTTTTGAAATAGGTTCATTGTAGTTGTTGTAATTCTAGAAGGGTTTTTTGCCGACAGTACAGTTCATGGAAATTTGTTGTAGTAATTTGTACCCTGCGTCGTGCCCTTTTGTTGTTGCTGCTTGGTACTAAGTGCTTGCCATGAGACTAGTTAGGTTGCATCTATTTTGTGCTGAGTTGCTTGCTTGCTCTCTTGCTGCAATCTTTCATCCACAGTAGCAGTAAGCAATTCAGTTAGCCGAGAGATTAGCTTCAATTCTGAAATTAAGCAATTCAACTAGCCGCTGATTTTTGCCAAAGTCAATCGCTGTTCAACCATCAGATTTCCCACCCATACAGTTAAAAGTTTGAAGTATGATCACATTCAGCTATGAACCACATATAGCTCACATAAAACTGTCGCTTGCTAGAACAAACTCAGTGATGTGCCTAGAAGCCCCACATAACTAAGGGTAGTCTTCCCTGTGCATAAAAGTTTCAGACTATTTTCTAGTCTTCTCTTTGGTCATCCCAGGTTGCCTACTTGTAGAAATCTTGCTGACCTACTGCTGCTGCTCTGTTCACCTCATTTCGCAGGGTCGATTGGCCATCGTGTCGTCGGTTTGTTCTTCATCCGGGCATCGTGTCTCCTTTTGTCTAGACCTACTCCTCCCTTTGTTGTGGCAAGTCTCGACCTTGGTAGTCAAAGGTAAAGAATACATGATTTTATTCCTGGATTCACTTGCTTATAGAATTCATCTAGAATCTAGGTCTGAGAACAGCAGGCTAATTCCTTTTTCTCTTGGCTCATTGGTGAAAAGATTAGTCTTATGCTGGAAAGTGTATATATTTTTCAGTTTTGATGTTGCAAAAAATGGCATAGCTCTCTGTATGCTAGCTCAAAGTTTGGGTGGTACTGTTATGTGTGATGTTTAGTAATCCCATAATGAAAAACTGGACAGGTTAATATCCATGTAATTTTCACCCTTTCTATCTATGTGCCTTCTGGATATGCAGTTTATGCATGAGAAGACGAGACCTATTATTTTCTCAGTGGTAGTTATGCACATTTAATCATGGCTTTATGAGTGAATTGCAGTATAATGTCATATGTTAGCTTCATTTTACCTAAGTTGGCTCTAATATGCTAACTTAGAGCTTATATGATTAGTTTCCTATAGGTTAGCTCCAAAATTACTTATGTTAGCACAAAATGATCAAGTTTACGTAATAAGCTTATAGTCTTCTTCTTATTCGTCTTCTTATCCAAAATGACATAGGTTAGCTTCATTTTACCTAAGTTGGCTCTAATATGCTAACTTAGAGCTTATATGCTTAGTTTCCTATAGGTTAGCTCCAAAATTACTTATGTTAGCACAAAATGATCAAGTTTACATAATAAGCTTATAGTCTTCTTCTTATTCTTCTTCTTATCCAAAATGACATAGGTTAGCTTCATTTTACTTAAGTTGGCTCTAATATGCTAACTTAGAGCTTATATGCTTAGTTTCCTATAGGTTAGCTCCAAAATTACTTATGTTAGCACAAAATGATCAAGTTTACATAATAAGCTTATAGTCTTCTTCTTATTCTTCTTATTCTTCTTCTTATTCTTCTTCTAGTCTTCTTCTTCTTCTTCTCTTCTTCTTCTTCTTCTTCTTCTTCTTCTTCTAACTTCTTGTTTATCATTTTGCAGATTTGATTTAATTCACGGAAGCTTGCATGGATGGAGTGCTTCTTTTCCATTTGTGTTTTTATTTTGTATCAATGTGAAACTTTTGTGAATTGATGGATAACGGTGTTGAATGAACATTGTGAAACTTTTGTAATATGTAACGATGGAACTATGTGTTGGCTATGTATGTATATATGATCAAACTTGTGTTGGATATGATCTGGTGGACGCAGGTAACATCGTTACATATGGCCCCCTATATGTAAGCTAAGCAGATCTGTGTTGTATGTTATCTCTAATATTTTTTAACCTGTGAAAATATCAGAAATGAAAAAAACATCCCTAATATTCATACTAGTGGCGCACCACACAAGACACTAATGGCGCACTGTTATAATCACACTAATGGCGCATCACCCAACAGTGCGCCATTAGTATGCCAAAGCACATGGTTAAATATGGTCCCCTGGGAGGCATACTAATGGAGCATGGTGTTCTATACTAATGGCACACTGCTTGGTGCGGTGGTGCGCCATTAGTAAGAAATACTAGTGGCGTGATACTAATGGCGCACCAGCAGTGCGCCATTAGTGGGCAAAACTGGTGCGCCATTAGTAGCCCTTTTCCTAGTAGTGACGACTACATCAACCGCGTTGTCATAACTCTTCCGCTTACGGTCTACGAGGGTACGTAGACAACACTCTCTCCTCTCGTTGCTATGCATCACCATGATCTAGCGTGTGCGTAGGAATTTTTTTGAAATTACTGCGTTCCCAACAGTGGCATCCGAGCCAGGTCTATGCGTAGATGTTATATGCACGAGTATAACACAAAGGAGTTGTGGGCGTGGGTATATACATATTGCTTGTCGTCACTGGTTGTTTCTTGATTCGACGATATTGTTGGATGAAGTGGCCCAGACCGACATTACCTGTACGCTTACGCGAGACTGGTTCTACCGACGTGCTTCGCACACAGATGGCTGGTGGGTGTCAGTTTCTCCAACTTTAGTTGAATCAGATTCAATGAACAGGGTTCTTTCTGAAGATCAAAAAGCAATCACTATCCCGCGTTGTGGTTTTTGATGCGTAGGTAAGAACGGTTCTTGCTCAGCCCGTAGCAGCCACGTAAAACTTGCAACAACAAAGTAGAGGACGTCTAACTTGTTTTTGCAGGGCATGTTGTGATGTGATATGGTCAAGACATGATGCAAAATTTTATTGTATGAGATGATCTTGTTTTGTAACACAGTTATCGGCAACTGGCAGGAGCCATATGGTTGTCGCTTTATTGTATGAAATGCAATCGCCATGTAATTGCTTTACTTTATCACTAAGCGGTAGCGATAGTCGTAGAAGCAATAGTTGGCGAGACGACAATGATGCTTCGATGAAGATCAAGGTGTCAAGCCGGTGACGATGGTGATCATGACGGTGCTTTGGAGATGGAGATCAAAGGCACAAGATGATGATGGCCATATCATATCACTTATATTGATTGCATGTGATGTTTATCCTTTATGCATCTTATTTTGCTTAGTTCGGCGGTAGCATTATAAGATGATCTCTCACTAAATTTCAAGGTATAAGTGTTCTCCCTGAGTATGCACCGTTGCTACAGTTTGTCGTGTCGAGACACCACGTGATGATCGGGTGTGATAAGCTCTACGTTCACATACAACGGGTGCAAGCCAGTTTTGCACACGCAGAATACTCAGGTCAAGCTTGACGAGCCTAGCATATGCAGATATGGCCTCGGAATACCGAGACCGAAAGGTCAAGCGCGAATCATATAGTAGATATGATCAACATAGTGATGTTCACCATTGAAAACTACTCCATCTCACGTGATGATCGGACATGGTTTAGTTGATATGGATCACGTGATCACTTAGATGATTAGAGAGATGTCTATCTAAGTGGGAGTTCTTAAGTAATTTAATTAATTGAATTTTAATTTATCATGAACTTAGTACCTGACAGTATTTTGCATGTCTATGTTGTTGTAGATAGATGGCCCGTGTTGTTGTTCCTTGAATTTTAATGCGTTCCTAGAGTAAGCTAAGTTGAAAGATGATGGTAGCAACTACACAAACCAGGTCCGTAACTTGAGGATTATCCTCATTGCTGCATAGAAGAATTACGCCCTGGAAGCACCGCTAGGTGACAAACCTGCTGCAGGAGCAATGCCAGATGTTGTGAACACCTGGCAGAGCAAAGTTGATGACTACTCGATAGTTCAGTGTGCCATGCTTTACGGCTTAGAACTGGGACTTCAACGACATTTTGAACGTCATGGAGCATATGAGATGTTCCAGGAGTTGAAGTTAATATTTCAAGTGAATGCTCAAATTGAGAGATATGAAGTCTCCAATAAGTTCTACAGCTGCAAGATGGAGGAGAATAGTTTTGTCAGTGAACATATACTCAGAATGTCTGGGTACCACAACCACTTGACTCAGCTGGGAGTTAATCTTCCTGATTAGTGTCATTGACAGAGTTCTTCAATCACTGCCACCAAGCTACAAGAGCTTCGTGATGAACTATAATATGCAAGGGATGGATAAGACTATTCCTGAGCTCTTCGCAATGCTAAAGGCTGCGGAGGTAGAAATCAAAAAGGAGCATCAAGTGTTGATGGTCAACAAGACCACCAGTTTCAAGAAAAAGGGTAAAGAGAAGAAAGGGAACTTCAAGAAGAACAGCAAGCCAGTTGCTGCTCAAGTGAAGAAAGACAAGTCTGGACCTAAGCCTGAGACTGAGTGCTTCTACTGCAAAGGGACTGGTCATTGGAAGCAGAACTGCCCCAAGTATTTGGCGGAGAAGAAGGATGGCAAAGTGAAAGGTATATTTTATATACATGTTATTGATGTGTACCTTACTAATGCTCGCAGTAGTGACTGGATATTTGATATTGGTTCAGTTGCTAACATTTGCAACTCGAAATAGGGGCTATGGATTAAGTGAAGATTGGCTAAGGACGAGGTGACGATGCGCGTGGGAAATGGTTCCAAAGTCGATGTGATCGGCATCGGCACGCTACCTCTACATCTACCTTCGGGATTAGTTTTAGACCTAAATAATTGTTATTTGGTGCCAGCGTTGAGCATGAACATTATATCTGGATCTTGTTTGATGCGAGACGGTTATTCATTTAAATCAGAGAATAATGGTTGTTCTATTTATATGAGTAATATCTTTTATGGTCATGCACCCTTGATGAGTGGTCTATTTTTACTAAATCTTGATAGTAGTGATACACATGTTCATAGTATTGAAGACAAAAGATGCATACTTGATAATGACAGTGCAACTTATTTGTGGCACTGCCGTTTGGGTCATATTGGTGTAAATCGCATGAAGAAACTCCATTCTGATGCACTTCTGGAATCACTTGATTATGAATCACTTGGTACTTGCGAACTGACACGTCCATTTTGCATCATGCTTTTATATCGATATTTATTGCATTATGGGTTGTTATTACACATTATGTCGCAATACTTATGCCTATTCTCTCTTATTTTACAAGGTTTACATAAAGAGGGAGAATGCCGGCAGCTGGGATTCTGGGCTGGAAAAGGAGCAAATATTAGAGACCTATTCTGCACAGCTCCAAAAGCCCTGAAACTTTACGGAATTCAATTTCAGAATATATAAAAAATATTGAGCGCAAGAAGTTCACCAGGGGGGCCACACCCTGCCCACGAGGGTGGGGGGCGCGCCCCCTACCTCATGGGCCCCATGGTGGCCCTCCGATGTCCATCTTTTGCTATATGAAGTATTTCGATGAGGACAAAATCACAAGCCATCTTCTCGGATGAAACTCCGCCGCCACGAGGCGGAACCTTGGCGGAACCAATCTAGAGCTCTAGCGGAGCTGTTCTGCCAGGGAAACTTCCCTCCGGGAGGGGGAAATCATCGCCATCGTCATCACCAACGCTCCTCTCATCAGGAGAGGGCAATCTCCATCAACATCTTTACCAGCACCATCTCCTCTCAAAACCCTAGTTCATCTCTTGTATCCAATTCTTGTCTCCAAGTCCGGGATTGGTACCTTTGGGTTGCTAGTAGTGTTAATTACTCCTTGTAGTTGATGCTAGTTGGTTTAATTGGTGGAAGATCATATGTTCAGATCCTATATGCATATTAATACCCCTATGATTATGAATATGAATATGCTTTGTGAGTAGTTACATTTGTTCCTGAGGACATGGGAGAAGTATTGCTATTAGTAGTCATGTGAATTTGGTCTTCATTCGATATTTTGATGAGATGTATGTTGTCTCTCCTTTAGTGGTGTCATGTGAATGTCGACTACATGACACTTCACCATTGTTTGGGCCTAGAGGAAGGCATTGGGGAGTAATAAGTAGATGATGGGTTGCTAGAGTGACAGAAGCTTAAACCCTAGTTTATGCGCTGCTTCGTAAGGGGCTGATTCGGATCCATATGTTTCACGCTATGGTTAGGTTTACCTTAATACTTTTGTTGTAGTTGCGGATGCTTGCAATAGAGGTTAATCATAAGTGGGATGCTTGTCCAAGTAAGGACAGTACCCAAGCACCGGTCCACCAACATATCAGATTATCAAAGTACCGAACGCGAATCATATGAACGTGATGACAACTAGCTTGACGATATTCCGATGTGTCCTCAGGAGCGCTTTTCTCTATATAAGAGTTTTGCAGGATTGACCTTTGCTACAAAAAGGATTGGGCCACCTTGCTTCACTTTATTTACTTTTGTTACTTGTTGCTCGTTACAAATTATCCTATCACAAAACTATCTGTTACCACTTATTTCAGTACTTGCAGAGAATACCTTGCTGGAAATCGCTTATCATTTCCTTCTGCTCCTCGTTGGGTTCGACACTCTTAGTTATCAAAAGGACTACGATAGATCCCCTATACTTGTGGGTCATCAAGTCTCTTTTCTGGCGTCGTTGCCGGGGAGTGAAGCGCCTTTGGTAGGTGGAATTTGGTAAGGAAAAATTTATATAGTGTGCTGAAATTTACTGTCACTTGTTACTATGGAAAGTAATCCTCTGAGGGGCTTGTTCGGGGTATCTTCACCCCGACTAGTAGAGCAAAGAGTTGCTCCTCAACCAACTGGACCTACTGAAAATGAAAATGAAAATGTCTGCTTTGAATTTCCTTCGGGTATGTTAGAAAAACTGTTAGCTAATCCTTTTGCAGGAGAAGGAACAATGCATCCTAGTGAGCACCTAATATATGTTGATGAAGTTTGTGGATTACTTAAGCTTGCAGGTGTACCCGGAGATGTTGTTAAGAAGAAGGTCTTCCCTTTATCTTTGAGGGAAGATGCATTTGTTGGGTTATGTAGTAATTTCAAAAAAGTTCCTACGCACACGCAAGATCATGGTGATGCATAGCAACGAGAGGGGAGAGTGTTGTCTACGTACCCTCGTAGACCGGAAGCGGAAGCGTTAGCACAACGCGGTTGATGTAGTCGTACGTCTTCACGGCCCGACCGATCAAGCACTGAAACTACGGCACCTCTGAGTTCTAGCACACGTTCAGCTCGATGACGATCTCCGGACTCCGATCCAGCAAAGTGTCGGGGAAGAGTTCCGTCAGCACGACAGCGTGGTGACGATCTTGATGTTCTACCGTCGCAGGGCTTCGCGTAAGCACCGCTACAATATTATCAAGGAGTATGGTGGAGGGGGGCACCGCACACGGCTAAGAGAACGATCACGAAGATCAACTTGTGTGTCTAGAGGTGCCCCCCTGCCCCCGTATATAAAGGAGCAAGGGGGAGGAGGCCGGCCCTAGGAGGGGCGCGCCAGGGAGTAGGATTCCTACTCCTAGTTGGAGTAGGTTTCCTCCTTTCCTAGTCCAACTAGGAGAAGGGGGGAAACGGGGGAAGAGGGAAAGGAAGGGAGAGAGGGGCCGCGCCCCAAACCCCTTGTCCAATTCGGACTGGACTTGGGAGGGGCACGTGCCACCTCCTGGTCCTTTCCACTAAGGCCCATTAAGGCCCATTGCTTCTTCCTCGTATTCCCGTAACTCCCCGGTACCTCCGAAAATACCCGAATCACTCGGAACCTTTCTGATGTCCGAATATAGTCGTCCAATATATCGATCTTTACGTCTCGACCATTTCGACACTCCTCGTCATGTCCCCGATCTCATCCGGGACTCCGAACTCCTTCGGTACATCAAAACTTATAAACTCATAATATAACTATCATCGAAACCTTAAGCGTGCGGACCCTACGGGTTCGAGAACAATGTAGACATGACCGAGACATGTCTCCGGTCAATAACCAATAGCGGAACCTGGATGCTCATATTGGCTCCCACATATTCTACGAAGATCTTTATCGGTCAGACCGCATAACAACATACGGTGTTCCCTTTGTCATCGGTATGTTACTTGCCCGAGATTCGATCGCCGGTATCTCAATACCTAGTTCAATCTCGTTACTGGCAAGTCTCTTTAATCGTTTCGTAATACATCATCTCGCAACTAACTCATTAGTTGCAATGCTTGCAAGGCTTATGTGATGTGCATTACCGAGAGGGCCCAGAGATACCTCTCCGACAATCGGAGTGACAAATCCTAATCTCGAAATACGCCAACCCAACATGTACCTTTGGAGACACCTGTAGAGCTCCTTTATAATCACCCAGTTACGTTGTGACGTTTGGTAGCACACAAAGTGTTCCTCCGGTAAACGGGAGTTGCATAATCTCATAGTCATAGGAACATGTATAAGTCATGAAGAAAGCAATAGCAACATACTAAACGATCGAGTGCTAAGCTAACGGAATGGGTCAAGTCAATCACATCATTCTCCTAATGATGTGATCCCGTTAATCAAATAACAACTCTTTGTCTATGGTTAGGAAACATAACCATCTTTGATTAACGAGCTAGTCAAGTAGAGGCATACTAGTGACACTCTGTTTGTCTATGTATTCACACATGTATTATGTTTTCAGTTAATACAATTCTAGCATGAATAATAAACATTTATCATGAAATAAGGAAATAAATAATAACTTTATTATTGCCTCTAGGGCATATTTTCTTCAGTCTCCCACTTGCACTAGAGTGAATAATCTAGTTCACATTTCCATGTGATTTAACACCAATAGTTCACATCATTATGTGACCAACACTCAAAGGGTTTACTAGAGTCAATAATCTAGTTCACATTGCTATGTGATTAACACCCAAAGAGTACTAAGGTGTGATCATGTTTTGCCTGTGAGAGAAGTTTAGTCAACGGGTCTGCCATATTCAGATCAGTATGTATTTTGCAAATTTCTATGTCAACAATGCTCTACACGGAGCTACTCTAGCTAATTGCTCCCACTTTCAATATGTATCTAGATCGAGACTTAGAGTCATCCAGAACTGTGTCAAAACTTGCATCGACGTGACTTGTTACGACGAACCTTTTGTCACCTCCATAATTGATAAATATTTCCTTATTCCACTAAGGATAATTTTGACCGTTGTCCAGTGATCTACTCTTAGATCACTATTGTACTCCCTTGCTTAACACAGTGTAGGGTATACAATAGATCTGGTACATAGCATGGCATACTTTATAGAACCTATGGCTGAGGCATAGGGAATGACTTTCATTCTCTTTCTATCTTCTGCCGTGGTCGGGTTTTGAGTCTTACTCAATTTCACACCTTGTGACACAGCCAAGAACTCTTTCTTTGACTGTTCCATTTTTGAACTACTTCAAAATATTGTCAAGGTATGTACTCATGGCAAAAACTTATCAAGCATCTTGATCTATCTCTACAGATCTTGATGCTTAATATGTAAGCAGCTTCACCGAGGTCTTTCTTTGAAAAACTTCTTTCAAAACACTCCTTTATGCTTTGCAGAATAATTCTACATTATTTCCGATCAACAATATGTCATTCACATATACTTATCAGAAATGCTATAGTGCTCCCACTCACTTTCTTGTAAATACAGGCTTCACCACAAGTCTGTATAAAACTATATGCTTTGATCATCTCATCAAAGCGCATATTCCAACTCCGAGATGCTTGCACCAGTCCATAGATGGATCGCTGGAGCTTGCACATTTTGTTAGCACCTTTAGGATTGACAAAACCTTCTGGTTGTATCATATACAACTCTTCTTTAATAAATCCATTAAGGAATGCAGTTTTGTTTATTCATTTGCCGGATTTCATAGAATGCGGCAATTGCTAACATGATTCGGACAGACTTAAGCATAGATACGAGTGAGAAACTCTCATCGTAGTCAACACCTTGAACTTGTCGAAAACCTTTTTGCGACAATTCTAGCTTTGTAGATAGTAACACTACTATCAACGTCCGTCTTCCTCTTTGAAGATCCATTTAATCTCAATGGCTCGCCGATCATTGGGCAAGTTAATCAAAGTCCATACTTTGTTCTCATACATGGATCTCATCTCAGATTTCATGGCCTCAAGCCATTTCGCGGAATCTGGGCTCATCATCGCTTCCTCATAGTTCGTAGGCTCGTCATGGTCAAGTAACATGACCTCCAGAACTGGATTACCGTACCACTCTGGTGCGGATCTCACTCTGGTTTACCTACGAGGTTCGGTAGTAACTTGATCTGAAGTTACATGATCGTCATCATTAGCTTCCTCACTAATCGGTCTAGTAGTCACAGGAACAGATTTCTGTGATGAACTACTTTCCAATATGGGAGCAGGTATAGTTACCTCATCAAGTTCTACTTTCCTCCCACTCACTTCTTTCGAGAGAAACTCCTTCTCTAGAAAGGATCCATTCTCAGCAATGAATAACTTGCCTTCGGATCTGTGATAGAAGGTGTACCCAACAGTCTCCTTTGGGTATCCTATGAAGACATATTTCTCCGATTTGGGTTTGAGCTTATCAGGATGAAACTTTTTCATATAAGCATCACAACCCCAAACTTTAAGAAACGACAACTTTGGTTTCTTGCCAAACCACAATTCAGATTGTGTCGTCTCAACGGACTTAGCTGGTGCCCCTTTTAAACGTGAATGCAGTTGTCTTTGATGCATAACCCCAAAATGATGTTGGTAAATCTGTAAGAAACATCATAGATTGCACTATATCCAATAAAGTACGGTTATGATGTTCGGACACACCATTATGTTGTGGTGTTCCAGGTGGCACGGATTTGTGAAACTATTCCACATAGTTTTAATTGAAGACCAAACTGGTAACTCAAATATTTGTCTCTGCGATCAGATCGTAGAAACCATATTTTTCTTTTTATGATGATTTTCCACTTCACTCTGAAATTCTTTGAACTTTTCAAATGTTTCAGACTTATGTTTCATCAAGTAGATATACCCATATCTGCTCAAATCATATGTGAAGGTCAGAAAATAACGATACCCGCCGCGAGCTTCAACACTCTTCGGATCGCATACATCAGTATGTATTATTTTTAATAAGTCAGTTGCTCGCTCCATTGTTTCGGAGAATGGAGTCTTTAGTCATCTTGCCCATAAGGCATGGTTCGTAAGCACCAAGTGATTCCAAAATCCCATTAGCATGGAGTTTCTTCATGTGCTTTACACCAATATGACCTAAATGGCAGTGCCACAAATAAGCTGCACTATCATTATTAACTTCACATCTTTTGGTTTCAATATTATGAATATGTGTATCACTACGATCGAGATCCAATGAACTATTTTCACTGGGTGTGTAACCATATAAGGTTTTATTCATGTAAACAGAACAACAATTTATTCTCTTACTTAAATGAATAACTATATTGCAATAAACATGATCAAATCATATTCGTGCTCAACGCAAACACCAAAGAACACATATTTAGGTTCAACACTAATCCCGAAAGTATAGGGAGTGTGCGATGATGATCATATCAATCTTGGAACCACTTCCAACACACATCGTCACTTCACCCTTAACTAGTCTCTGTTCATTCTGCAACTCCCGTTTTGAGTTACTACTTTCAGCAACCGAACCAGTATCAAATACCGAGGGGTTGCTACGAACACTAGTAAAATACACATCAATAATCTGTATAACAAATATACCTTTGTTCACTTTGCCATCCTTCTTATCCGCCAAATACTTGGGGCAGTTTCGCTTTCAGTGACCAGTCCCTTTGCAGTAGAAGCACTTAGTCTCAGGCTTAGGACCAGACTTGGGCTTCTTCACTTGAGCAGCAACTTGCTTGCCGTTCTTCTTGAAGTTCCCCTTCTGCCATTTGCACTTTTCTTGAAACTAGTGGTCTTGTCTACCATCAACACTTGATATTTTTCTTGATTTCTACATTCGTTGATTTCAGCACTACGAAGAGCTTGGGAATCGTTTCCGTTATCCCTTGCATATCATAGTTCATCACGAAGTTCTGCTAACTTGGTGATGGTTGATACATCTCCAACGTATCTATAATTTTTGATTGCTCCATGCTACTTTATCTACTGTTTTAGGAAATATTGGGCTTTATTATCCACTTTTATATTACTTTTGGGACTAACCTATTAACCGGAGGCCCAGCCCAGATTTGTTGTTTTATGCCTATTTCAGTGTTTCGAGGAAAAGGAATATCAGACGGAGTCAAAACGGAACGAAATCAACTGGAGAAGTTATTTTTGGAAGGAAACCCACCTAATGGACTTGGACCCTACGTCAGAAGATACGGGAGGTGCTCACGAGGGTGGGGGGCGCGCCCTCCCCCCCTGGGCGTGCCCCCTGCCTCGTGGGGCCCCCGTAGCTCCACCGACATTCTCCTTGCACAGATATATACCTATGTACCCTAAAACTTCCAGAACAGAACATAGATCGGGAGTTCCGCCGCCGCAAGCCTCCAGAACCACGAAAAACCAATCGGGACCCCTTTCCGGTACCCTGCCGGAGGGGGGATCCATCTCCGGTGGCCATCTTCATCATCCCGGCGCTATCCATGACGAGGAGGGAGTAGTTCACCCTCGGGGCTGAGGGTATGTACCAGTAGCTATGTGTTTGATCTCTCTCTCTCTCTCTCTCGTGTTCCATCTATGGGACGATCTTGATGTATCCCGAGCTTTGCTATTGTAGTTGGATCTTATGTTTCTTCTCCCCTTCTACTCTCTTGTGATGAATTGAGTTTCCCCTTTGAAGTTATCTTATCGGGTTGAGTCTTTTATGAACACTTGATGTATGTCTTGCCGTGCTTATCTGTGGTGACAATGGGATATCACGTGCCACTTGATGTATATTTTGGTGACCAACTTGCGGGTTCCGCCCATGAACCTATGCATAGGGGTTGGCACACATTCTTGATTCTCCGGTAGAAACTTTGGGGCACTATTTGAAGTACTTTTATGTTGGTTGGATAAATCTGAGATTGTGTGATGCATATCGCATAATCATGCCCACGGATACTTGAGGTGACAATGGAGTATCTAGGTGACATTAGGGTTTTGGTTGATTTGTATCTTAAGGTGTTATTCTAGTAAAAACTCTAGGGTTGTTTGTGACACTTATAGGAATAGCCCAACAGATTGATTTGAAAGAATAACTTTGAGGTGGTTTCGTACCCTACCATAATCTCTACGTTTGTTCTCCGCTATTAGTGGCTTCGGAGTGACTCTTTGTTGCATGTTGAGGGCTCGTTATATGATCTATCTATGTTATTATTGTTGAGAGAACTTGCACTAGTGAAAGTATGAACCCTAGGCCTTGTTTCCTATCATTGCAATACCGTTTACACTCACTTTTACCACTCGCTACCTTGCTGTTTTTATATTTTCAGTTTACAAAAACCTATATCTACTATCTATTTTGCACTTGTATCACCATCTCTTCGCTGAACTAGTGCACCTATACAATTTACCATTGTATTGGGTGTGTTGGGGAGACAAGAGACTCTTTGTTATTTGGTTGCAGGGTTGCTTGAGAGAGACCATCTTCATCCTACGCCTCCTACGGATTGAAAAACCTTAGGTCATCCACTTGAGGGAAATTTGCTACTGTCCTACAAACCTGTGCACTTGCAGGCCCAACAACGTCTACAAGAAGAAGGTTGCGTAGTAGACATCAAGCTCTTTTCTGGCGCCGTTGCCGGGGAGGCTAGGTAAGTGAAGGTATATGTTTAGATCTTGCAATTGAATCTTTTTGTTTCTTGTTTTAGCACTAGTCTAGTTTATAAAAGAAAACTACAAAAAAATGGAATTGAGTTTGTCTCATACGCTTCACCTTTTTAATATCTTTCGTGAGTATGATGGAAAAGAAAATTGTGCCAAAGTGCTAGAAGAAGAATTACATAGAATTCTTGGCATAAAATATGTGAATGATGAGCATGATTGCAATGTTGTTAGTACGAATTCTTTGAATATCCATGATGCTAATGATATGCAAAGCCACAAGCTTGGGGAAGCTATGTTTGATGAAGATGATATTTTTTGTCCCCCAAGCTTTGATGAGCAAATTTACTATGATGAAAGCATGCCTCCTATCTATGATGATTATTGTGATGACACGTATGCTTTAAAGAATAATGATAACCATGAAACTTGTCATCTTGATCTTAATTCTCAATCATATGATAGTTATTTTGTTGAGTTTGCTCCCACTACTATTCCGAATGAGAAGAATTTTGCTTATGTGGAGAGTAATAAAATTTCTATGCAAGTAGATCATGAAAAGAATGCTTTAGGTGATGGTTATATTGATGAATTCATTCATGATGCTACTGAAAATTATTATGAGGGAGGAACATATGCTTGTAGGAATTGCAATAATATCAAGTTTCCTCTCTATGTGCTTAAAATTTTGAAGTTATGCTTGTTTTACCTTCCTATGCAAGATGATTCTTGTTCCCATAAGTTGTTTTTTCACAAAATCCCTATGCATAGGAAGTGGGTTAGACTTAAATGTGCTAGTCATATTCTTCATGATGCTCTCTTTATGTTTCAATTCTTATCTTTTATGTGAGCATCATTGAAATCATCATGCCTAGCTAGGGGCGTTAAACGATAGCGCTTGTTGGGAGGCAACCCAATTTTATTTTAGTTTCTTACTTTTTGGTTCTGTTTAGTAATAAATAATCCATCTAGATTCTGTTTAGATGTGGTTTTATCTTTTAATTACTGTTTGTGCCAAGTTAAACCTATTAGATCTTCTTGGAAGATAGTTATTTGATCTTGCTGTAATTTCCAGAATCTTTGCGCTCAGTGCCCAAATTGCCAAAAATCACCAGAACGTGATAAAATAGTGATTCCAATTGCTGCTTATCAATAAACAAATTTCCCAGGTCGTCTAATTTTGGTAGAATTTGTGGGGTTCCAGAAGTTTGCGTTAGTAACAGATTACTACAGACTGTTCTGTTTTTGACAGATTCTGTTTTGCGTGTGTTGTTTGCTTATTTTGATGAATCTATGGCTAGTAAAATAGTTTATAAACCATAGAAAGTTGGAATACAGTAGGTTTAACACCAATACAAATAAAGAACAAGTTCACTACAGTACCTTAAATTAGTCTTTTGTTTTCTTTCTCTAACGGAGCTCACGAGATTTCTATTGAGTTTTGTGTTGTGAAGTTTTCAAGTTTTGGGTGAATTCTTTTGATGGATTATGGAACAAGGAGTGGCAAGATCCTAAGCTTGGGGATGCCCATGGCACCCCCAAGATAATCCAAGGACACCAAAAAGTCAAAGCTTGGGGATGCCCCGGAAGGCATCCCCTCTTTCGTCCACTTCCATCGGTAATTTACTTGGAGCTATATTTTTATTCACCACATGATATGTGTTTTGCTTGGAGCGTCTTGTATTATTTGTGTCTTTGCTTGTTAGTCTACCACAATCATCCTTGCTGTACACACCTTTTGAGAGAGCCATGTATGAATTGAAATTTGTTAGAATACTCTATGTGCTTCACTTATATCTTTTGAGCTTGATAGTTTACTCTATGTGCTTCACATATCTTTTTGAGCGTGATAATTTTTGCTCTAGTGCTTCACTTAGATCTTTTAGAGCACGGTGGTGGATTGTTTTAAAGAAACTTGATCTCTCATGCTTCACTTAGATTATTTTGAGAGTCGTTAATAGCATGGTAATTTTCTTAATGTTAATATACTTGGTATTCAAGATATGTGAAACTTTCTTTTTAGTGGGTTGAATACTAAGATAAGTTTGATGCTTGATAATTGTTTTGAGATATGGAGGTGATAATATCATAGTCGTGCTAGTTGAGTAGTTGTGAATTTGAGAAATACTTGTGTTGAAGTTAGCAAGTCCCGTAGCATGCACGTATGGTTAAAGTTGTGTAACAAATTTGAAGCATGAAGTGTACCTGGCTTGTGCATCCTTATGAGTGGCGGTCGGGGACGAGCGATGGTCTTTTCCTACCAATCTATCCCCCTAGGAGCATGCGGGTAGTACTTGATTTTTGATGACTTCTAAATTTTTGCAATAAGTATATGAGTTCTTTTGACTAATGTTGAGTCCATGGATTATACGCACTTTTACCTTTCCGCCATTTGCTAGCCTCTTCGGTACCGTGCATTGCCCTTTCTCACATTGAGAGTTGGTGCAAACTTCGCCGGTGCATCCAAACCCCGTGATATGATACACTCTTTCACACATAAACCTCCCTATATCTTCCTCAAAACAGCCACCATACCTACCTATCATGGCATTTCCATAGCCATTCCGAGATATTATTTCCATGCAACTTCCATCATCATCATCATCATCATGACATGCTTTACTTTTATCATATTGCCATTGCATGATCTTGTAGTTGACATCGTATTTGTGGCAAAGCCACCATGCATTATTTTTCATACATGTCACTCTTGATTCATTGCACCATCCCGGTACACCGCCGGAGGCATTCATATAGAGTCATATCTTGTTCTAGTATCGAGTTGTAATCATTATGTTGTAATCAATAGAAGTGTGATGATCATCATTATTAGAGCATTGCCCAATCAAAAAAAGAGAGAGAAAGGCCAAAAAGAAAAAAAGAAAGGCCCAAAAAAAAGAAGGAGAAAATAAAAAGGGCAATGCTACTATCTCTTTTTCCACACTTGTGCTTCAAAGTAGCACCTTGTTCTTCATGTAGTGAGTCTCATATATTGTGCTTCAAAGTAGCACCATGATTTTCATATAGTGAGTCTCATAAGTTGTCTTGTTCATACTAGTGGGAATTTTTCATTATAGAACTTGGCTTGTATATTCCAACGATGGGCTTCCTCAAAATGCCCTAGGTCTTCATGAGCAAGCAAGTTGGATGCACACCCACTAGTTTTCTTTTGTTGAGCATTCTTAGCTCTAGTGCATCAGTTGCATGGCAATCCCTACTCCTTGCATTAACATCAATTGATGGGCATCTCCATAGCTCATTGATTAGCCTCGTTGATGTGAGACTTTCTCCTTTTTTGTCTTCTCCACACAATCCCCATCATCATATTCTATACCACCCATAGTGCTATGTCCATGGCTCGCGCTCATGTATTGCGTGAAGGTTGAAAAAGTTTGAGATTATTTGAGTATGAAACAATTGCTTGGCTTGTCATCGAGGGTACAGAAGTTGGGAACATCTTTGTGTGACGAAAATGAAGCATAACCTAACTATATGATTTTGTAGGGATGAACTTCCTTTGGCCATGTTATTTTGAGATGACATAATTGTTTAATTAGTATGCTTGAAGTATTATCATTTTTATGTCAATATGAACTTTTGTCTTGAACCTTTCGGATCTGAATATTCATACCATGATTAAGAAGATTTACATTGAAATTATGCCAAAGTATCACTCCGCATCAAAAATTCTCTTTTTATCATTTACCTACTCGAGGACGAGCAGGAATTAAGCTTGGGAAATTGCTTGATACGTCTCCAACGTATCTATAATTTTTTATTGCTCCATGCTACTTTATCTACTGTTTTAGGCAATATTGGGCTTTATTATCCACTTTTATATTACTTTTGGGACTAACCTATTAACCGGAGGCCCAGCCCAGATTTGTGGTTCTATGCCTATTTCAGTGTTTCGAGGAAAAGGAATATCAGACGGAGTCAAAACGAAACAAAATCAACTGGAGAAGTTATTTTTGGAAGGAAACCCACCTGATGGACTTGGATCCTACGTCAGAAGATACGGGAGGTGCTCACGAGGGTGGGGGCGCGCCCTCCCCCCTGGGCGCGCCCCCCTGCCTCGTGGGGCCCCCGTAGCTCCACCGACGTTCTCCCTGCACCCATATATACCTACGTACCCTAAAACTTCCAGAACAGAACATAGATCGGGAGTTCCGCCGCCGCAAGCCTCCAGAACCACGAAAAACTAATCGGGACCCCTTTCCGGTACCCTGCCGGAGGGGGGATCCATCTCCGGTGGCCATCTTCATCATCCCGGCGCTATCCATGACGAGGAGGGAGTAGTTCACCCTCGAGGCTGAGGGTATGTACCAGTATCTATGTGTTTGATCTCTCTCTCTCGTGTTCCATCTATGGCACGATCATGATGTATCCCGAGCTTTGCTATTGTAGTTGGATCTTATGTTTCTTCTCGCCCTCTACTCTCTTGTGATGAATTGAGTTTCCCCTTTGAAGTTATCTTATCGGATTGAGTCTTTTATGAACACTTGATGTATGTCTTGTCGTGCTTATCTGTGGTGACAATGGGATATCACGTGCCACTTGATGTATGTTTTGGTGACCAACTTGCGGGTTCCGCCCATGAACCTATGCATAAGGGTTGGCACACGTTCTTGATTCTCCGGTAGAAACTTTGGGGCACTATTTGAAGTACTTTTATGTTGGTTGGATAAATCTGAGATTGTGTGACGCATATCGTATAATCATGCCCACGGATACTTGAGGTGAAAATGGAGTATCTAGGTGACATTAGGGTTTTGGTTGATTTGTATCTTAAGGTGTTATTCTAGTAAAAACTCCAGGGTTGTTTGTGACACTTATAGGAATATCCCGACGGATTGATTTGAAAGAATAACTTTGAGGTGGTTTCGTACCCTACCATAATCTCTAAGTTTGTTCTCCGCTATTAGTGGCTTCGGAGTGACTCTTTGTTGCATGTTGAGGGCTCGTTATATGATCTATCTATGTTATTATTGTTGAGAGAACTTGCACTAGTGAAAGTATGAACCCTAGGCCTTGTTTCCTATCATTGCAATACCGTTTACACTCACTTTTACCACTCGCTACCTTGCTGTTTTTATATTTTCAGTTTACAAAAACCTATATCTACTATCTATTTTGCACTTGTATCACCATCTCTTCGCCGAACTAGTGCATCTATACAATTTACCATTGTATTGGGTGTGTTGGGGACACAAGAGACTCTTTGTTATTTGGTTGCAGGGTTGCTTGAGAGAGACCATCTTCATCCTACGCCTCCTACGGATTGATAAACCTTAGGTCATCCACTTGAGGGAAATTTGCTACTGTCCTACAAACCCATGCACTTGCAGGCCCAACAACGTCTACAAGAAGAAGGTTGCGTAGTAGACATCAATGGTGACTAGAGAATTCTGTCAATCACTATCTTATCCGGAAGATTAACTCCCACTTGATTCAAGCAATTGTAGTACCCAGACAATCTTAGCACATGCTCACTGCTTGAGCTATTCTCCTCCATCGTTTTAGCTGTAGAACATGTTGGAGACTTCATATCTCTCAACTCGGGTATTTGCTTGAAATATTAACTTCAACTCCTGGAACATCTCATATGGTCCATGACATTCAAAATGTCTTTGAAGTACCGATTCTAAGCCGTTAAGCATGGTGCACTAAACTATCAAGTAGTCATCATATTGAGCTAGCCAAACGTTCATAACGTCTGCCTCTATTCCTGCAATAGGTCTGTCACCTAGTGGTGCATCAAAAACATAATTCTTCTGTGTAGCAATGAGGATAATCCTCAGATCACGGATCCAATCCGCATCATTGCTACTAACATTTTTCAACATAATTTTTCTCTAGGAACATATCAAAATAAACATATGAAAGCAACAACGCGAGCTATTGATCTACAACATAGATATGCTAATACTAGCAGGACTAAGTTCATGATAAATTAAAGTTCAATTTATCATATTACTTAAGAACTCCCACTTAGATAGACATCCCTCTAATCCTCTAAGTGATCACGTGATCCAAATCAACTAAACCATGTCCGATCATCACGTGAGATGGAGTAGTTTCAATGGTGAACATCACTATGTTGATCATATCTACTATACGATTCACGCTCGACCTTTCGGTCTCCGTGTTCCGAGGCCATATCTATTATATGCTAGGCTCGTCAAGTTTAACCTGAGTATTCTGCGTGTGCAACTGTTTTGCACCCGTTGTATTTGAACGTAGAGCCTATCACACCCGATCATCACGTGGTGTCTCAGCACGAAGAACTTTCGCAATAGTGCATACTCAGGGAGAATACTTCTTGATAATTAGTGAGAGATCATCTTAAAATGCTACCGTCCAACTAAGCAAAATAAGATGTATAAAAGATAAACATCATATGCAATCAAAATATGTGACATGATATGGCCATCATCATCTTGCGCCTTTGATCTCCATCTCCAAAGTACTGTCATGATCTCTATCATCATCGGCATGACACCATGATCTCCATCATCTTGATCTATATCAATGTGTCGTCACGTGGTCGTCTCGCCAACAATTGCTCTTGCATCTATTGCTATCGCATAGCGATAAAGTTAAAGCAATTATTGGGCGCTTGCATCTTATGCAATAGAGAGACAACCATAAGGATTTTGCCAGTTGCCGATAACTTCAACAAAACATGATCATCTCATACAACAACTTATATCTCATCACGTCTTGACCATATCACATCACAACATGCCCTGCAAAAACAAGTTAGACGTCCTCTACTTTGTTATTGCAAGTTGTACGTGGCTGCTACTGGGCTTAGTAAGAACCGTTCTTACCTACGCATCAAAAACCACAATGATAGTTTGTCAAGTTGGTGCTGTTTTAACCTTTGTAAGGACCGGGCGTAGCCACACTCGGTTCAACTAAAGTTGGAGAAACTGATACCCGCCAGCCACCTGTGTGCAAAGCACGTCGATAGAACCAGTCTTGCGTAAGCGTACGCGTAATGTCAGTCCGGGCCGCTTCATCCAACAATACCGCCAAACCAAAATGTGACATGCTGGTAAGCAGTATGACTTATATCGCCCACAACTCACTTGTGTTCTACTCGTGCATAACATCAACGCATAAAACCTAGGCTCTGATACCACTGTTGAGGAACGTAGTAATTTCAAAAAAATTCCTACGCACACGCAAGATCATGGTGATGCATAGCAATGAGAGGGGAGAGTGTTGTCTATGTACCCTCGTAGACCGGAAGCGGAAGCGTTAGCACAACGCGGTTGATGTAGTCGTACGTCTTCACGGCCCGACCGATCAAGCACCGAAACTACGACACCTCCAAGTTCTAGCACACATTCAGCTCGATGACGATCCCCGGACTCCGATCCAGCAAATTGTCGGGGAAGAGTTCCGTCAGCACGACAGCGTGGTGACGATCTTGATGTTCTACCATCGCAGGGCTTCGCCTAAGCATCGCTACAATATTATCGAGGAGTATGGTGGAGGGGGGCACCGCACACGGCTAAGAGAACGATCACGAAGACCAACTTGTGTGTCTAGAGGTGCCCCCCTGCCCCTGTATATAAAGGAGCAAGGGGGAGGAGGCCGGCCCTAGGAGGGGCGCGCCAGGGAGTAGGATTCCTACTCCTAGTTGGAGTAGGTTTCCTCCTTTCCTAGTCCAACTAGGAGAAGGGGGGAAAGGGGGGAAGAGGGGAAGGAAAGGAGAGAGGGGTCGTGCCCAAACCCCTTGTCCAATTCGGACTGGGTTTGGGAGGGGCGCGCGCCACCTCCTGGTCCTTCCCACTAAGGCCCAGTAAGGCCCATTGCTTCTTCCTCGTATTCCCGTAACTCCCCGGTACCTCCGAAAATACACGAATCACTCGAACCTTTTCGATGTCCGAATATAGTCGTCCAATATATCAATCTTTAGGTCTCGACCCTTTCGAGACTCCTCGTCATGTCCCTGATCTCATCCGGGACTCCGAACTCCTTCGGTACATCAAAACTTATAAACTCATAATATAACTATCATCGAAACCTTAAGCGTGCGGACCCTACGGGTTCGAGAACAATGTAGACATGACCGAGACATGTCTCTGGTCAATAACCAATAGCGGAACCTGGATGCTCATATTGGCTCCCACATATTCTACGAAGATCTTTATCGGTCAGACCGCATAACAACATACGGTGTTCCCTTTGTCATCGGTATGTTACTTGCCCGAGATTCGATCGTCGGTATCTCAATACCTAGTTCAATCTCGTTACCCGCAAGTCTCTTTACTCGTTTCGTAATACATCATCTCGCAACTAACTCATTAGTTGCAATGCTTGCAAGGCTTATGTGATGTGCATTACCGAGAGGGCCCAGAGATACCTCTCCGACAATCGGAGTGACAAATCCTAATCTCGAAATACGCCAACCCAACATGTACCTTTGGAGACACCTATAGAGCTCCTTTATAATCACCCAGTTACGTTGTGACGTTTGGTAGCACACAAAGTGTTCCTCCGGTAAACGGGAGTTGCATAATCTCATAGTCATAGGAACATGTATAAGTCATGAAGAAAGCAATAGCAACATACTAAACGATCGAGTGCTAAGCTAACGGAATGGGTCAAGTCAATCACATCATTCTCCTAATGATGTGATCCCGTTAATCAAATAACAACTCTTTGTCTATGGTTAGGAAACATAACCATCTTTGATTAACGAGCTAGTCAAGTAGAGGCATACTAGTGACACTCTGTTTGTCTATGTATTCACACATGTATTATGTTTCCGGTTAATACAATTCTAGCATGAATAATAAACATTTATCATGAAATAAGGAAATAGATAATAACTTTATTATTGCCTCTAGGGCATATTTCCTTCAGCATTGACATGGTATAGGCTATGTGATGATACGGGGTCATGGAACTACAAATGATTGAAATTGGAATTTCATCAGAAGTTTTATCCTATGCATCTTGTGTCGTGATTGCAATTATATATAGTTTTTGGCCTCGCGAAGGAGAAAGCATCGCTCAAGCTTGGGGGAGGCTTAAATCAATGTTATATTCATGCACCAATCATGAGCTCTCAAGAGAAATGATTATTCAAAATTTATATGCTCGACTTTCTGATAACAATCGCAACATGCTCGATACTTCTTATGCTGGCTCTTTTATGATGAAGACTATTGATTCAAATGGGATTTATTGGAAAGAATTAAATGCAACTCTGAAGATTGGGACCTCGACGAAGGTAAGGATTCAGGTATGACACCTAAGTTTGATTGTGTTAAGTCTTTTATGGATACCGATGTTTTCCGTAAATTTAGCACTAAATATGGACTTGACTCTGAGATAGTAGCTTCTTTCTGTGAATCTTTTGCTACTTATGTTGATCTCCCCAAGGAGAAGTGGTTTAAATATCATCCTCCCATAGAAGTAAAAGTAGCTGCACCTATTAAAGTTGAAGAAAAGACTATCACTTATAATGATCCTATTGTTCCTACTTCTTATGTTGAGAAACCACCTTTCCCTGTTAGGATAAAGGATCATGCTAAAGCTTCAATTGTGGTTCATAAAATCAATATTAAAAGTTATACACCTCCTGAGCAAGTTAAAGTTGAACCTAATATTGCTATTGTTATTGGCTGATAATATTGATGGGCATGTTATTTATTTCTGTGATGAAACTGCTAGAATTGCTAAACCTTGTGCTAAAGGTAAACCTAGACCTATGGTAGGCATGCCTGTTATTTCTGTTAAAATAGGAGATCATTGTTATCATGGCTTATGTGATATGGGTGCCAGTGCTAGTGCAATACCTATTAGCCTATATAGAGAAATTACGCATGATATTGCACCTGTTGAGTTATAAGATATTGATGTCACAATTAAACTTGCCAATAGAGATACTGTATCACCAATGGGAATTGTTAGAGATGTTGAAGTCTTGTGTGGGAAAACTAAATATCTTGCTGATTTTCTTGTTCTTGGTTCCCCACAGGATAGCTTTTGTCCCATTATATTTGGTAGACCCTTCTTAAATACTGTTAATGCTAAGATAGATTGCAAAAAGAACATTGTTACTATCGGTTTAGATGATATGTCTCATGAATTTAATTTCTCCAAATTTAGTAGACAACACCGTGAAGAAGAATTACCTAGTAGGGATGAAATTATTGGTCTTGCTTCTATTGTCGTACCTCCTAGTGATCCTTTAGAACAATATTTGCTAGACCATGAAAATGATATGTTTATGAATGAAAGAAGGGAAATAGATGAAGTATTCTTTAAGCAGGAACCTATTCTAAAACACAATTTGCCTGTTGAAATCCTAGGGGATCCTCCTCCACCCAAGGGTTATCCCGTGTTTGATCTTAAACCGTTGCCTCATACTCTTAAACATGCTTATCTTGATGAGAAAAAGATATATCATGTTATTATTAGTGCTAACCTTTCATAGCATGAGGAAGAGAGATTATTGAAAACTCTGAAGAAGCGCCGTGCTTCTATTGGGTATACTCTTGATGATCTTAAGGGCATTAGTCCCACTCTATGTCAACATAAAATAAATTTGGAAGAAGATGCTAAACCAGTTCATGATCATCAACGACGGCTGAATCCTAAAATGAAAGAAGTGGTAAGAAAGGAAATACTAAAGCTCCTTGAGGCAGGTATAATCTATCCCGTTGCTGATAGTCAGTGGGTAAGTCATGTCCATTGTGTCCCTAAGAAGGGAGGTATTACTGTTGTTCCTAATAATAAAGATGAATTGATTCCTCAAAGAATTATTACAGGTTATAGGATGGTAATTGATTTCTGCAAATTAAATAAGGCCACTAAAAAGGATCATTACCCCTTACCTTTTATCAATCAAATGCTAGAAAGATTATCCAAACATACACATTTTTTCTTTTTAGATGGTTATTCTGGTTTCTCTCAAATACCCGTGTCAGCCAAGGATCAATCAAAGACTACTTTTACTTGCCCTTTTGGTACTTTTGCTTATAGACGTATGCCTTTTGGTTTATGTAATGCACCTCTACCTTTCAAAGATGCATGATGGCTATATTCTCTAACTTTTGTGAAAAGATTTGTGAGGTTTTCATGGACGATTTCTCTGTCTATGGATCTTCTTTTGGTGATTGCTTGAGCAACCTTGATCGAGTTTTGCAGAGATGTGAAGAAACTAATGTTGTCTTGAATTGGGAAAAGTGCCACTTTATGGTTAATGAAGGTATTGTCTTAGGGCATAAAGTTTCTGAAAGAGGTATTGAAGTTGATAAAGCCAAGGTTGATGCTATTGAAAAGATGCCATGCCCCAAGGACATTAAAGGTATAAGAAGTTTCCTTGGTCACGTCGGATTTTATAGGAGGTTCATTAAGGACTTCTCAAAAATCTCTCGGCCTCTGACTAATTTATTACAAAAAGATATACCATTTGTCTTTGATGATGATTGTGTAGAAGCATTTGAAATACTTAAGAAAGCATTGGTCTCTGCACCTATTGTTCAGCCACCTGATTGGAATTTACCCTTTGAAATTATGTGTGATGCTAGTGATTATGCTGTAGGTGCTATTCTAGGGCAAAGAGTTGATAAGAAATTAAATGTTATTCAATATGCTAGTAAAACCCTAGACAATGCTCAAAGAAATTATGCTACTACTGAAAAAGAATTCTTAGCAGTTGTATTTGCTTGTGATAAGTTCAGACCTTATATTGTTGATTCTAAAGTAACTATTCACACTGATCATGCTGCTATTAAATATCTTATGGAAAAGAAAGATGCTAAACCTAGACTTATTAGATGGGTTCTCTTGCTACAAGAATTTGACTTACATATTGTTGATAGAAAGGGAGCTGAGAACCCCGTTGCAGACAACTTGTCTAGGTTAGAAAATGTGCTTGATGACCCACTACCTATTGATGATAGCTTTCTTGATGAGCAATTAAATGTCATAAATACTTCTCATACTGCTCCCTGGTATGCTGATTATGTTAATTACATTGTTGCTAAGTTTATACCACCTAGTTTCACATACCAGCAAAAGAAAAAGTTCTTCTATGATTCGAGGCATTACTTTTGGGATGACCCACATCTTTATAAAGAAGGAGTAGATGGTGTTATTAGACGTTGTGTACCTGAGCATGAACAGGAATAGATCCTACGCAAGTGTCACTCCGAAGCTTATGGAGGACACCATGCTGGAGATAGAACTACACATAAGGTATTGCAATCTGGTTTTTATCGGCCTACTCTCTTCAAAGATGCCCGTAAGTTTGTCTTATCTTGTGATGAATGTCAAAGAATTGGTAATATTAGTAGACGTCAAGAAATGCCTATGAATTATTCACTTGTTATTGAACCATTTGATGTTTGGGGTTTTGATTATATGGGACCTTTCCCTTCCTCTAATGGATATACACATATTTTAGTTGTTGTTGATTACGTTACTAAGTGGGTAGAAGCTATTCCAACTAGTAGTGCTGATCATAACACTTCTATTAAAATGCTTAAAGAAGTTAATTTTTCCAAGGTTTGGAGTCCCTAGATATTTAATGACTGATGGCGGTTCACATTTTATTCATGGTGCTTTCCGTAAAATGCTTGCTAAATATGATGTTAATCATAGAATTGCATCTCCTTATCACCCTCAGTCTAGTGGTCAAGTAGAATTGAGTAATAGAGAGCTCAAATTAATTTTGCAAAAGACTGTTAATAGATCTAGAAAGAATTGGTCCAAGAAACTTGATGATGCATTATGGGCCTATAGAACTGCATATAAAAATCCTATGGGTATGTCTCCGCACAAAATGGTTTATGGAAAAGCATGTCACTTACCTCTCGAACTAGAACATAAGGCATATTGGGCTATTAAAGAACTCAATTACGATTTCAAACTTGCTGGTGAGAAGAGGTTATTTGATATTACCTCACTCGATGAATGGAGAACCCAAGCCTACGAAAATGCCAAGTTGTTTAAAGAAAAAGTTAAAAGATGGCATGATAAAAGAATACAAAAGCGTGAGTTTAATGTAGGTGATTATGTATTGCTATACAACTCTCGTTTAAGATTTTTTGCAGGAAAACTTCTCTCTAAATGGGAAGGTACTTACGTTATCGAGGAGGTCTATCGTTCCGGTGCCATAAAAATCAACAACTTTGAAGGCACAAATCCGAAGGTGGTGAATGATCAAAGAATCAAACATTATATCTCAGGTAATCCCATAAATGTTGAAACCAATGTTATTGAAACCGTAACCCTGGAGCAATACATAAGGGACACTTTCAGGAACGTTTCAGACTCCAAAAAGGAATAGGTATGTGGTACGGTAAGTAAACCGACTCCAAAACAGTTTTTAAGGCAATATTTCTCCGTTTTGGAATATTTAGAAAAATAGAAAAATAAGAAGCAGTCCGAGAAGGACACGAGGGCTCCACAAGGGTGGAGGGCGCGCCCTACCCTCCTTGGCGCGCCCCCTACCTCGTGGGCACCTCGTGCGCTCTCCGGACTCCATTTTCTTACACGACACGTGTTTTGGTCGGTAAAAATTCATTATATAATCTCCCGGAGGTTTTGACCTCCGTATCACGCAAATATCTCTTGTCTTTGTTTCGAGCTGATTTTTGTCAGGGTTATCAAGGCCAGGCACTATGCCGTCTCCCTCCTCCTCCAACCATGAGGGCAACGATGCTTGGCTAATGAAGATAGAGCTGAAGAGAGAAGAACCCATGGAGATCAACAAGGAGGAAGGGATCAAGAAGGCCATGGAGGACCAAGTTCCGGCAACAGAAGACATCCTTCAACTTGATCACAATATTCTTACCCCAACTGAGATCGAAGCTTTCAAGATGATTGAGTTAGCTTGAATACAAAATAAGTATCTCACACATGAAAATATTTTGTTGAAGGAGCATATCATTGCACTCAAAGGCATTATCCGCAAGTTAGAAGACCTCCTACGCTCGATGTGCGACTATCCATCATCAACAACTCCACCTTCTTCACCAACAAAAGGGGACATAATCACTTGGGTATGGGCACTCCCCTTGGCAACTGCCATGCTTGGGGGAGTGCCCCGGTATCGTATCACCATCACTTTTATCTTTACCGTTTTTCTTAGTTCAATCCTTTTGGTAATATCTTGATCTAGTAGAATAAAAGTTCTTAGTATGATCTAGTTGTGAGTTTTGCTTTATGATCCTTCTATGTAATCGAGTCTGTGAGCTATATAATAAAAGATTAGTGTTGAGTCAAGGGCTTGATTATTTTGCCATGACCCTAAGTGAATAAAAGAAAAGAGAAATAAATAAAAAAGGGGGGAAACAAAGAGATCATATGGGTCTTATGGAGAGTAATGAGCTCACATAGAAAAAGCTATGATGAATAAAAGTTGTTGAAAGTTGACAAACATAGTTTTGATCATCGTTGCAATTAATAGGAAGTAATAAAGAAAGAGAGGTCTTCACATATAAATATACTATCTTGGATATCTTTTATGATTGTGAGCACTCATTAAAATATGACATGCTAAAAAGTTGATGTTGGACAAGGAAGACAACGTAATGGGTTATGTTTTCTTACATCTGAGAATAAATTATATTTTCATGGATCATACAACATGGTTGAGGTTGCCTTTCCCCCTCATGCTAGCCAAATTCATCGCACCAAGTAGAGATACTACTTGTGCTTCCAAATAACCTTAAACCAGTTTTGCCATGAGAGTCCACCATACCTACCTATGGATTGAGTAAGATCCTCCAAGTAAGTTGTCATCGGTGCAAGCAATAAAAATTGCTCTCTAAATATGTATGACTTATTAGTGTGGGAGAAAATAAGCTTTATACGATCGTGTGATATGGAAGAAATAAAAGCGACAGATTGCATAATAAAGGTCCATATAACAAGTGGCAATATAAAGTGACGTTCTTTCGCATTAAGATTTTGTGCATCCAACCATAAAAGCGCATGACAACCTCTGCTTCCCTCTGCGAAGGGCCTATCTTTTACTTTTATCTCCTACCTTGCATAAGAATCATGGTGATCTTCACCCTTCCTTTTTACATTTTATCCTTTGGCAAATACAGTATGTTGGAAAGATCCTGGTATATATGGCTAATTGGATGTGAGTTTTCATGAACTATTATTGTTGACATTACCCTTGAGGTAAAACGTTGGGAGACAAAACTATAAGCCCCTATCTTTCTCCGTGTCCGATTAAAACCCCATACCCATAAGTATTGCATGAGTGTCAGCAATTGTGAAACTATATGATAGTTGAGTATGTGGACTTGCTGAAAAGCTCTTATATATTGACTCTTTCCTATGTTATGATAAATTGCAATTGCTCCAATGACTGAGATTATAGTTTGTTAGTTTTCAATGAAGTTTACGATTCATACTTGAAATTGTGATTGAACTATTACTCTACCATAAGAAATCATATGACAAGAATTATGTAAGTTGTTGTTCTAAGAATGATCATGATGCCCTCATGTCCGTATTTCACTTTTATCGACACCTCTATCTCTAAACATGTGGACATATTTTTCGATTTCGGCTTTCGCATGAGGACAAGCGAGGTCTAAGCTTGGGGGAGTTGATACGTCCATTTTGCATCATGCTTTTATATCAATATTTATTGCATTATGGGCTGTTATTACACATTATGTCGCAATACTTATGCCTATTCTCTCTTATTTTATAAGGTTTACATAAAGAGGGAGAATGCAGGCAGCTGGGATTCTGGGCTGGAAAATGAGCAAATATTAGAGACCTATTCTGCACAGCTCCAAAAGCCCTGAAACTTCACGGAAGTCAATTTCAGAATATATAAAAAATATTGAGTGCAAGACGTTCACCAGGGGGGCACACCCTGCCCACGAGGGTGGGGGCGCGGCCTACCCCCCTGGGCGCACCCCCTACCTCATGGGCCCCCTGGTGGCCCTCCGATGTCCATCTTCTGCTATATGAAGTCTTTCGATGAGGAAAAAATCATAAGCTATCTTCTCGGACGAAACTCCACCGCCACGAGGCGGAACCAATCTAGGGCTCTGGCGGAGCTGTTCTGCCGGGGAAACTTCCCTCCGGGAGGGAGGGGGAAATCATCGCCATCGTCATCACCAACGCTCCTCGCATCGGGAGAGGGCAATCTCCATCAACATCTTCACCAGCACCATCTCCTCTCAAAACCCTAGTTCATCTCTTGTATCCAATTCTTGTCTCCAAGTCCGGGATTGGTACCTTTGGGTTGCTAGTAGTGTTAATTACTCCTTGTAGTTGATGCTAGTTGGTTTAATTGGTGGAAGATCATATGTTCAGATCCTATATGCATATTAATACCCCTCTGATTATGAACATGAATATGCTTTGTGAGTAGTTACGTTTGTTCCCAAGGACATGGGAGAAGTCTTGCTATTAGTAGTCATGTGAATTTGGTCTTCGTTCGATATTTTGATGAGATGTATGTTGTCTCTCCTCTAGTGGTGTCATGTGAACATCGACTACATGACACTTCACCATTGTTTGGGCCTAGAGGAAGGCATTGGGGAGTAATAAGTAGATGATGGGTTGCTAGAGTGACAGAAGCTTAAACCCTAGTTTATGTGTTGCTTTGTAAGGGGCTGATTTGGATCCATATGTTTCATGCTATGGTTAGGTTTACCTTAATACTTTTGTTGTAGTTGCGGATACTTGCAATAGAGGTTAATCATAAGTGGGATGCTTCTCCAAGTAAGGACAATACCCAAGCACCGGTCCACCCACATATTGTAAGTGCATCTAGTGCCCCTTAGTGATTTTGGTGTATTGAAGACTTATAGGTTAAAGGACTAATGCGTTTGTGAGTGTACACAGGTCTATAAGTCTATGAGGAGTTTGATATTTACAGAGAAAGTCGACCCCTAAAAATGAAGTTCTTCGACTAAAGACTTTGGATCTCTGAAGACTTTCTAAAGACTTTGAAAGTGAAGAAATTGGTGTGACCGTGAAGACTTGGTATTCATTCGAGGAACATGAAGCGTGAAGACTTTTGTTTTCGTAGTTTCATTTTCTCTTTCTTGAGTCATAGGAAACACCGTACTGTTAAAGGGGGTCGAGGAAATACTAAGGAAAAATTTCCATGTGATTCTCAACTCAAAATACTACACCTACCAATCCCTTCGAGTGAAGCCATTGGAAATCTCATACAATTCGGTCAATTTCTTCAGTGATAGAGACGAAGTTCTTCTGGTCTCTGAGGAATTTGTCCTGACTGAGGAGTTAGGAATTCGCCAGTGCGGATTGCCTACACAGTGAGGAACATGATAGCCCTGAGGATTTTGCTACTCAAAATTCCGACCGTTGCTGTGCTATGCGCCAGCTGTCCCAAAATATCTATCCACCTAACGGTCATATCATTGAAGGGCATTTATGTCTTATCATGTCGGGCTGCTCCCTAGGCTATAAATAGCCGCCCCCTACAACCACTAGTTGGTTGGCTGCTCCGAGAGAAACTGACACTTGTCATTTGAGAGCAACCCATCCTCCGAGGACTTTGAGCGAAAATCATCAAGTGAGGAAAAACCCAAAACCCAAACACCTACAAACCCCAAGTGATTGAGCATCACTGAAGAGATTGATCCTGCGTGGATCCGACGCTTGTTACCTTTGAAGACTGTGCTTCTTCCAGACGGTTAGGCGTCATGGTCTAGAGCATCCAAGAGGAATTGTGGATCGCCGAGTGACCAAGTTTGTGAAGGTTTGGAAGTCACCTGAAGACTTACCACGAGTGATTGGACGAGGTCTGTGTGACCTTAGTTCAAGGAGAATACGGTGAGGACTGGGTGTCCTGAGCTGCGTGTTCAGGACTGGGTGTCCGGGACTGTGTGTCCTCGAGTTTAAATACTCAGCCGCTCCAACCAGACGTACAACTGAGACAACAGTTGGAACTGGTCTACCAAATCATTGTCTTCACCAAGCTTACTGGTTCTATTCCTCAACTCTTTCATTTCCTCATAACTGTGTTGTGTGTTGTTCATATCTGTGTTTGAAGACTTTGACTGAAGACTTTCTCAATTTCCTCAGTTCTATTTCTTCAGTTTGTTTGTCTTCATCCTGTATTATCCTGTGCTTACACCTCCTGTACTCTATGCCTGTCTTTATTTTATCATGATGACTATGCTTGTATTCTGTTATGTTTACTTTTGAGTACTCATTCCGCTGCTAGTAGTTCTTCGCTAAGGAATTTCCTCACCGGCAAATTCCTCAGTGAAGAATTTAATAAAAATCGCCTATTCACCCCCCTCTAGTCGATATAACACACTTTCAATTGGTATCAGAGCAAGGTACTCCCTTGTTCTGTGTGATTTTGGTTTAACCGCCTGGATTTTTAGTTATGTCGACCGCAGGTATGATCAAGGTCTCTGCTGGGTGTCCTACCTTCGATGGGACGGACTACCCCTACTGGAAGAATAAGATGCGAATGCATCTTGAAGCAATTGATAACGATCTCTGGTATGTTGTGGAAAATGGTGTTCCCTCAGTCACACCTTCTCTGAATGCTGCTGATGTGAAGAGATTCAAGCAACTCGACTCTCAAGCGAAGAATATCATATGTGGCCATCTGAGCAAAGGACAGTATGGCAGAGTGAGTGCTTTGGAGACAGCGAAGCTTATCTGGGACAGGTTGTCCAAAGTGAATGAAGGAGTCTCAACTCAGCGTGACTCTCGAGTTGATGTTCTTCGCAATCTCTTCAACCGCTTCAAAAGACTCGACAATGAAAATGTTCAACAAACCTTCGATCGCCTCACTGACATCTCAAATGAGCTTCAAGCACTTGGTGCCACTGACATCACCGACCATGAGGTGGTGAAGAAATTGCTGAGATCGCTTGATTCCTCATTTGACACTCTGGCATTGATGATACAAGAACGTGCTGATTACAAGTCACTTGATCCCGCTGATATTCTCGAAAGGCTAAATACTCATGAGTTCCAACTTGCTGAAAAGAGAGATCTCTATGGTTCAAGCTATGGCAGAACACGTGCACTGAAGGCCAAGGCAGTATCTGAGTCCGAAGATGAAGACTCTGGTAGCAGCCTTGGTGATCCTGAAGAACTAAGCCATGATCTGGCTCTGCTTGTGAAGAAGTTCCAAAAGTTCTCAAGACGTGGTCGCCTTGGAAGACCCTCAAGGAGCAGTGATTCCTCATCCAGTGACTACAAGAGGAGGCTCTGCCACAAATGCAAGAAGCCTGGACATTACATTCAAGATTGTCCTCAATGGGAAAAGGAATCAAAGAAGAAGAAATACAAGGATTACAGTTCTGATGATGCGAAGAAAAAGAAGAAATCCACAAAATCCTCATCATCAAAATCCTCAAGGCCTTCATATCACAAGAAGAGCAGCTCCAAGAAGGCCAGGGCATTCATTGGCAAGGAAATGGACTCTGAGGCTGAATCTGAAGAAAATGAGGAAGAGGAGTCATCTGAGGAGTCCGAATCCGGAGTGGCGAGCCTAGCTCTCGCTACTGCATTCGTCAGCAAGTCTATCTTCAACACTGAAGAAAATGACCTCACCAACAAAGCTGATGAAGGGGATGATGACTACGCTCCCACCTATTGCTTCATGGCAAAGGGTGCCAAGGTACTCAAATATACCTCATCTGAATCAAGTGAGAATGAATCTGATGAAAACCTTAAGCCCAGCTATTCTAAACTTGCTAAGATTGCTGTAAAACAACAAAGGGCTTTAGAAAAGGTTCAAAACATGCTAGACAAAAGTGATGATATGTTGGGTGAAGAAATGGATCGCACTAAAGCCTTGACTGAAAATCTTCAGAGATTTCAGACTAGGTTTGACAATCTTCAAAGTCATCATAACACTCTCTTATCCGATCATGAGAAGCTTTCTTATGAATTTCTTCAAAGAAAGCAAGATCTTGAAAGCTAAGAGTGAGTTATGAAGATCTTCAGAAGGAGCGCGATTCATTACTTGCTCAACAAATCAGCGCTTCTCAGGAAGAATTTGTTCCTCCATGTTTGAAATGCATTGAACGTGAAACTGCTAATTCTTCACCTGAATGTTCAAATGCTGCTAATGTTTCAAATTCTTCACATGCCTCTGCTATCACTAATTCCTCATCTGAGGACATTGCTAGTATCACTAACGATGCAGGGCTGAAGGAATTGTACACGACAGGCATGTACAAAAGCCTCAAAGGGCATCAGGCTCTTTGTGATGTGCTTAAAAAGCAGATCCTCAACAGGAACCCTAGGAAAGAGGGTATTGCCTTTGAGAGGAAACTCAATGCTGATGGTACATATTGGAAGCCTGAGCAGTACCCCAAAACTACATGGGTTGCTGCAAAGGGACCTCCAGTTGATCCATCTAACTTATCTGGATTTGCATGTGAATCTCCTTGTTCTGATGAATAGTCATTTGACTCCAACTATAAACTATTCAAAAATCAGAATGTTGAAGTATTTGCTAGATATGTTGGCACTAACTGCAGGAACGGCTCCCCTATGAAGAAAATCTGGGTTCCCAAAAGATGCCTTGAAAATCTTCAGGTGAATGTCATCATGACGCCATCTGTGAAGTATAGGAACCCCAGATCAAATTCTTCATACAGACTAAACTCCTCAAATGGATCAAATTCCTCAAAAGGATCAAAGTCCTCATATGAACATCATCGTGCTAACCTGTGTGTTTCATGGGGAAGATCTAAGGATTATGGATATGTGCATTATTCTTCAAATTATTATGTCCATAAGTCCTCGAAGAATTTCTCTGCTTACTCTTATGCTTATTCTAACCCCTCTTATGTGAAACGAAATGGACTGGCTTCTATGCCATCCTTCTCGTATGGAGCTCACAGAATGATGAACTCTTTGCCACCCCTTCAGATGTGGGTGGTGAAGAAAAAGAACTAATCTCTTCTGCAAGGTGAGGTCTCCAGACGTACGTAATTGTCTAAAGAATTTGCTGGAGACCTGAGCATGCCTGATAGGACGCAGGCTAATCATGAAGAAATGAACTTTCATTTCTCACGTCCTCATATTGCTTTATCTGTTCTTTTGCTTGATGAAATTGATCTGATGAATTGATGTCATATTCTTCACTGATGAAGTATATGAGTCTGTAAGCTGCACTAATTCATCTGCAGGATGATCAACCCAAAGCCACTGAGTGGGTCCTCGATAGTGGATGTACAAACCACATGACTGGTGACAAGAATCTATTGATGGATGCTCCATTATCTCCGTCGCATCTGAAGCATATCATCTTTGCTAACAAAGGCAAAAGTCAGGTATTGGGTCTAGGTAAGGTTGCGATCACAAAGGATCGACACATGGACAAAGTCATGCTTGTTGAGTCCTTAGGATACAACCTTATGTCTGTCTCAATGCTTTGTGATCTTGATATGGTTGTTGTCTTTGGCAAGTACCGTTGTGTTGTGGTTATGGAAGCTGACAATTCCAAAGTCTTCGAAGGCTTTAGGAGAGGAGACCTGTATATTGTTGATATCTCTATAGGACCACAACCAGCCGTGTGTCTACATGCAAAAGCTTCAGAAGGCTGGCTCTGGCATCGACGACTTGGTCATGCAGGCATGAGGAATTTGCACACGCTTGCGAAGAAGAAGCATGTCATTGGCATCGAGAATGTCAAATTCCTCAAGGATCACCTATGCGGAGCCTGTGAAGCTGGGAAGATGACAAAGGCCAAGCATCCAGCGAAGACTATCATGACCACTACTCGCCCATTTGAATTGCTTCACATGGATCTCTTTAGTCCTAATCATTATTCTGCTATTTCAAATGAAGCATCTCAATATGGCTTTGTTATTGTTGATGATTACTCTCGTTACACATGGGTACACCTTGTTACTTACAAACATGAAGTGCAGGAAGTCTTCAAACGATTTTCCTCGAGGGCTTCAACCAACTTTGGTGTGAAGATCAAGCACATCAGAAGTGACAATGGCACTGAGTTCAAGAATTCTGGTCTCGATGACTATCTTGATGAACTTGGTATTACTCATGAGTTATCTGCTCCTTACACTCCTCAGCAGAACGGCGTCGTGGAGCGCAAGAACAGGACTCTTGCTGAGATGGCTCGCACTATGCTTGATGAATACAAAACGCCTCGTCGTTTCTGGACTGAGGCAATTGATACTGCGTGCCACATCATCAACAGAGTATATCTTCACAAATTCTTCAAGAAGACTGCCTATGAACTCCTCACTGATAAGAAACCCAATGTAAGTTATTTCAAAGTCTTCGGTGCTAAATGTTGGATTAGAGATCCTCATCACAACTCAAAATTTGCACCGAAAGCACATGAAGGTTTTATGCTTGGTTACGGAAAGGACTCGCACACCTACAGAGTCTTCAACAACGTTCTTCACAAGGTTGTTGAAACTGTAGATGTGCGGTTCGATGAAACTAATGGCTCGCAAAGAGAGCACCTACCTACTGTGATAGATGAACCAGCACCTGAGGAAACTATCAAGTTCAAGGCTACTGAGGATGTCATTCCCACTGAAGAATCTGCTGAAGAATTCATTCCAGAACATGAAGAACGTCGAGCTAATGCACCTGAAGAAAATACTGAAGAAAATGGTGCTGAAGAAATGCTGATCAAATTCTTCAACGGCAACCAGCTCATCCTCGCATTGCAAAAGAAGTGCAAGTTGAAAAGATCATCAATGACATCAAAGCGCCAGGTCCTCTCACACGCTCAAAAGCTTCACATTTGTCTAACTTTTGTGGGCACTATGCTTTTGTCTCTATTACAGAGCCCACTAAGGTAGATGAAGCATTTCTGGAGCCTGAGTGGATTCAGGCCATGCAAGAAGAATTACATCAGTTCGAGCTCAACAATGTCTGGGAACTGGTCAAACGTCCAGATCCTCGCAAGCACAATATCATCGGCACAAAGTGGATCTACCGCAACAAGCAAGATGAAAATGGCCTTGTGGTGAGGAATAAGGCACGGCTTGTAGCTCAAGGCTACACACAGGTTGAAGGAATTGATTTCGATGAAACTTTTGCACCTGTTGCTAGACTTGAGGCTATTCGCATATTACTTGCTTATGCTAACCATCATGATATCACTTTATATCAAATGGATGTGAAAAGTGCATTCCTCAATGGTAAGCTTGAGGAAGAAGTATATGTTGCTCAACCCCCAGGTTTTGAAGATCCAAAGAATCCTGACAAAGTCTTCAGACTCAACAAGGCCCTCTATGGCCTCAAGCAGGCCCCACGGGCGTGGTATGATACTTTGAAGGAATTCCTCATGACGAAAGGCTTCAAACCCGGTTCACTCGACCCTACTCTTTTCACTAAATCTTATGATGGTGAATTGTTTGTGTGCCAAATATATGTTGATGATATTATCTTTGGCTGTACTGACCAACGTTATAGTGATGAATTTGCCTATATGATGAGTGAAGAATATCAAATGTCTATGATGGGAGAGCTGAAATTCTTCTTAGGACTTCAAATTCGTCAACAACGCAATGGCATATTCATATCTCAGGAGAAATACCTCAAGGATGTACTGAGGAAATTCGGCATGCAAGATTGCAAAGGCGTCAAAATTCCTATGCCCACAAATGGCCATCTGTGCACTGATGAAAATGGTATTGAGTTCGATCATAAGGTATACCGCTCCATGATTGGTTCTTTATTGTACTTATGTGCATCTAGGCCAGATATAATGCTTAGTGTTTGCATGTGTGCCCAATTTTAAGCTACACGAAGGAATCACACCATAAGGCTGTGAAGCATATTCTTCGATATCTAGCTCACACACCAACACTTGGATTATGGTACCCCAAGGGCTCGGCTTTTGATCTCATTGGATATTCTGACTTTGACTATGCTGGTGATCATGTGGACCGCAAGTCAATAGCTGGTACATGTCATTTCCTCGGACAATCTTTGGTCTGTTGGTCCTCGAAGAAATAGAACTGCGTATCACTATCTACTGCTGAAGCTGAGTATATTGCCGCTGGTTCTTGTTGTGCCTAATTGCTATGGATGAAGCAAACTCTCAAGGACTACGGCGTCAACATGAAGAATGTGCCTCTCTACTGTGACAATGAGAGTTCCATCAAGATTGCTCACAACCCAGTTCAGCACTCAAGGACAAAGCACATTCAAATTCGTCATCATTTTCTTCGTGATCATGTGTTCAAGGGCGACATTTCTATTGAGCATGTGAAGACTGAAGAACAGCTAGCCGATATCTTCACAAAGCCCTTGGATGAGAAGAGATTTAGCAAGTTGCGGTGTGAGCTAAATATCCTAGAATCTTCGAATGTTCTTTGAAAAGGACACTCATCCTAACACTTATGCAAAATTGATGACTTAGACGTGCAACACATGAAGAAACGTTTTTCTTCAATCAATGAAGAATAGCACTCTTAGTGTGAAGAAACTAACGAAGAATTTGATTCTCAGAACCCTATGATAATTGTACGTGGTGTATGAAATCATCATTCTTATACGGTGGGTCACGCCACCACCAAAAGTTGAAATTCCTCAATTATTCATATTCTTCAACTTTGCATTGTCTTCACTGCTTCCATCATTTTTCTTCATTGACTATATATATAAGTTTATGTCCTCTACAGCATTCACTTATTGCTAATTCTTCAAGTTGGTTTTTCTGCTAAGTGAATGTGATCGGACCCTTCCCCCTCTATGTTATACTCAACCCAATCTATTCACAAATTCTTCATGTGCGTTCTATTTGAAACTCGTTCAAAAACTTCACTGTGTCCTTGTCAGCTGAAGAAATTGCGAACGGAACTTTAAAACCTATCTTATCTAAAATTTCGGCTTTGCCGCTCAAACCGTTCCGCATCCCACGATACACTTATCCATTCACCCACGGCCACACACGATCTCCACTTCTCAGTACGTGGGTGACACATGTCATGCGAATGAGAAGGGTCAGGGGCACGTTCGTCCAATTTCTTCAGGCGAGCAGTTTTTCATTGTGGCTATAAATATCCCTCCTTCCCTTCCTCACTTCTTTTACTCCGCTCGATCTCTCTCTCCAGCTCGAGCTTCTCAAACCCTAGCGCCGCCGCTACTTCATCGTCGCCGGTGAGGAAGAGCTTCACTGCCTCGACCTCGTCGCCGACGTACTCGCGCTGACCGCGGAAATCTTCACTCCACCGCCGCCGTAGCCGTCTTCCTCCGCTGAGTTAGGGCGTGGAAGATCTACACAGACGAACTTCACCTCTCCTCCTCACTGTTCATCGTGTTCTTCATCCAGGGTAATTAAAAGTTACTTTTACTGCCCTCGTTGATTCGAATGATTCTCTACAAAATCTTCAAAGGTGTTTTTTTATATCTTCACACACTAAACACCTCACAAGTCATCTGTTCTTGATTCGTTTCTCTAAGCATCATTTTTCTTCAAGATTCCTCAATTGTGTGGATCTTCGATCTATACAACTCTGGAACCTAAGACAATGAACGCTTAGTGAAATTCTTCAAGACTCATCTGGTCAAATTCCTCAAACTTGTTCCTTTTGAAAAACCTTCTGAGAACGCATATGACCTCTCCAAATTCCTCGCAACTATACTCTGTTCACAGGTACTCATGTCAGCTGCTGAATCACTAGGTTCTCATCAACTTAACTCATTCGCAGCGTTCCTCGAAGAAAAGTTGTATACTTCTTCAGAGAATTCAATCGTCCAAATTCCTCAACTGAAGAAAATGGCTGACGGTAAGAAGCCATAGAAAGGAGGAAAGATGCCTGAGGTCAATACATCGTTTGAGATCCCAGATGAAATATATGCTGGGTACTGCACACCTACTGAGGAAACCAAGAATGAGCGCAAAGTGCGCATTCAGAAGATAGAGAGGAGATGGGCTAGAGAGTGGAGGGAGTACAGATATGTCACTCCCAAGTATATGAAGAAATACGCACTCAATCCTCCATGCCCAAGACCTCCATTGGCACCTGGCCAAATAGCTGATCCCACCAGCCTCAAGCGCGGTGAGGACTATCCTGATGATTGGGCCAAGCGCCAAGACAAGTTGGCTAAGCAAGCCAGAGAAGCAGTGAGGAAATTCAATGAAGACTCTGCTGCTGCTGCTGCCTCTGCTGAGGCCTTTGCTGTCAAGCCAAAGAAGGCTATGTCAAAGAAGTCTGTGCGCAAGCGAAGTGCTTCACCAACAATGCCCTCAAGGCCAAGTTCCTCAGCAATGCCCTCACGGCCAGAATCCTCAAAGCCCTCACGGCCAATTCCTCATGCTGCTCCTGTTCCTCCAAAGTCCTCAGCTCCTCCGCCAAAGCCCTCAACTGCTCCGACTAAATCCTCAGCACATGTGCATCTCACCTCGTGCCAAAGGACTGCAGGCATCTCCATTGCCTCAGGAGCTTCAGCTAGTTCCTCAGCTGCACCTAATTCCTCAACGGGACCCTCTCTACTGAAGACAAAGGCCACTGCTGGACGAGGACCTCGCCCAAGTCCTCAGAAGAAGCAAGTTGCTTTCCAAGTACCGTCTGAAGAAGACGAAGCTGATGATGATGAACTTGCAGAAATCATCAGAGATAGGCAAGTCAGGGCCACTAGAGCCAAGGGAACAAATGTGCCACTTCTTTTGGATCCCAAGTTGATCCTCGAATACATTGACGTTTGGCACAAGGACCCCAACACTCCCATGCCTGACTTCAAGCTGACTCCTGGCCAAAGTCACATGCTGACCCACTTCATTCAAGAAGAAAAGTGGAAATTTGAGAAGGCCAGGCAGATCAAGAAAGCGCAGTACAAGAAAGAGCGCCATCTGAAGAAAAACATTGTCTCTATGACAATTGAAGAACTTGTCACTATTCAGACTGAGATCAAGAAACTCAGTGATGACTTTGACGCATATCGCGCTGATTGGCTTGGAGCCAAGGTTCGTTTTGTGAAACTTGCGGATAACTTCACTTCCAATGTTGCAGCTCCATCGCAACAGGAAATTCCTCAGGCTGAAGCATCTGCTCAGCCTACTGAAGAAAATGCCAACACCGCTGATGACAATCAGGCTGCTGAAGAAAATGTGAGTTCCAGGGCTAATGACTGCATTCCAGCCGCTGAAGAAATTGCCAGGGCACCCACTAGTGGTGCGCCTGAAGAAAATGAAGAACTCAGGGAAACTGCATCAGTTGTGCCTGAAGAAAATCAACCAGATTCCTCAACTGCTCCTACACCAACTTCAACTCCAATCCTTCCATCTGCATCAGATGTGAAGAAGACCAAGGCTGCAGAGCGTGCTGCAGTGAAGAAAAGGAAAGCATCGGCTGCTTCAGATTCTTCAGCTCCGAAGAAAATGAAGCCTATGACAAGTTCATTTGCAAATCCCATTGATGTTGTTCCCATCTCAACCAGGCCATCAACACCTGTCATCTCCTCGCCCATGCCTCAGTTCATAGCTGAAGAGGCTGGCGTTAAAGAAATGGAAGATGAAGATTAGGACATTGGCTGCTCCACACCTGTAATCAGTGATGAATTCTGGGACAGTCAACATCCAAACCCTCCAATGTTCACACCACTGCAGCAAATACCACAGTCGCCTGCACCAACTGTTCAAATGGGCTCTGAAGAAACTCATCCCACTGCATCTGTCCATGAGGAAATTCCAGCCACTAGCGCTGAAGAAACTGCTGCTGCTGAACAACCAACGACGCAGACTGCCACTGAGGAGGAACCAGAAATTCCTCAGCCTGAAGAACCTGCGATTGAGATTCCTGAGGTCGTGATGCAACTCACTGACACTCCTCTACCGAAGCCAAAGGATCCATTCTCACGCAAGCAAAAGTTCAAGGCTGATGATTTCTTCAGCGAGCACGTATTCTTCGAAGATTACAACCCATATAACTCTGCTCGCATTAGGAAGAGGCGTTTCTAGACTGCTAGTCAAGCCAATTTCTATTCCTCAGTGTTGTTCAACAAGGAGAAAATCTTTTACCATGAGAATATTCCTCATGTGGATATGGAATCTCTGCCGTGCTTCGCACCAGTCCTCAGTGTTCTTCACGACGCTGGACTGCTAAACTTTTGCTTTGGCATCTGCGATTGGAATGAAGAACTGATTCTTCAATTCTATGCAACGCTGCATATCACCGGAGATGCTGAAGATGTGAATTATTGGGTGCTGGACTGGATGTCTGAAAACACTCACTACACTGCACCAGCCTCTGAATTGCTTCGTGCTCTACCACTCATTCCTCCCCTTGAAGAAGCTCGCAGCATCTACAGTGAACCTGAGCTCACACATCATTACATGCAGGTGCTGATGAAACCTTTGAAGCCAGGTCAAGCACCAAGAACCAAATTCCTCGTGAAGGAATTGTTGTACGTGCCCAGAACTGTCTATCGTATTCTTACAAGGACAATCAGTCCTATCAAAGGCCACGACTCATCTGATGAGGAAATTGTTGGCATCATGAAGAATCTGGTATTCAACATCGTTCATGGCATTCTTGTCAATTATCACGATTTCTTCATGAGGACTATGGCAAATGTTGCACTATCTCCGTTTGAGCTGAAGCCTTATGCACCCTGGATTATGAGATTCCTCAGGACAAGGTCTTCACTCAACTACAAAGCTGATTTCTAGAATCACCTCAGCTACTTGCCCCCAGTTGAAGTCCTCAAGCAGACATATTCCTCGGTTGATGGAAAGGGCAAGGCACCAGCTGTAATAGATGAAGGCATTCGTCCATTGGATGGTCAGTTTCGCAAAGTTGCATCTTATTCCACCAATGATGACTCTGCCACACATGACTCTGCCAATGCACCCAAGTCCACTCCTCAAGCCACTTCTCTGCGCGTGATGACTGGCCGTGAACTTCTGCTTAGTCTTCACCAGAAGGTGGATCGAAATCACAAATGGTTTAAGCGTCAGTTTGGTTCACTTCTTCACAACATGACTGCCACACACAATGCAGTGAAGAAAAACCATTACTACCTCCATCAAGTCTTCGGTCGCACCTGGGCAATCCTGTCACATCTGTATGGTGAAGACGATCTAAAGAAAATGGGTCTCAAAGAAGATTTTGACTGGTCTGCACCTCCACCGAAGAAATTCAAGAAGGTCAAGGTTCCTTCTCTGGTGGCCAGCTCATATTCTTCATCACGCGACACTGATGAACATGAAGACTTGGACGACACTGCGGCAGGCCCTACTATAATAAACAACCCCAATAACGTTGGCGCTCCTTCATCAACTTGAATTTCTTCAGGGGCGTTAGTCCTCATATTTGATCATTTTGGTCATTTGATGGCAAAGGGGAAGAATTTTGAGTTAGTCTTCAAGCGGGTCTTTCTATATGGGCGTTTTTTGTTAAGTTACAACTCTCGTTCTTCTGAGAGTTTATTGGATCGAGTTGTAATCTTAAACCCGATGGTGCTCTGATAGTTTTGAGACGTTTTTCTGCATGCTTATTCCTTGTTAAATATTATTGCATGCATGCTGAATTACATCAGTCGCCATATTTCATCATGCATTTCAAATTCTTCACTGTTATATGTCAAATGCGTGTATGAATTACAAGATATAGGGGAGATCTCCATGATTCAATTCTTCAAGTGTGCATTGCTTCAAAAGCAAATTCCTCACTATGCGCATCTTCAGGGGGAGTTCTTATATATCTTGCAATCAAATTCCTCAATAACATTACTAACACTTCATATGTTTATCCCCTTTGAAAACTTAACCTATATTATCATCAATCACCAAAAAGGGGGAGATTGTAAGTGCATCTAGTGCCCCTTAGTGATTTTGGTGTATTGAAGGCTTATAGGTTAAAGGACTAATGCGTTTGTGAGTGTACACAGGTCTATAAGTCTATGAGGAGTTTGATATTTACAGAGAAAGTCAGCCCCTAAAAATGAAGTTCTTCGACTGAAGACTTTGGATCTCTGAAGATTTTCTGAAGACTTTGAAAGTGAAAAAATTGGTGTGACCGTGAAGACTTGGTATTCATTCGAGGAACATGAAGCGTGAAGACTTTTCTTTTCGTAGTTTCATTTTCTCTTTCTTGAGTTATAGGAAACACCGTACTGTTAAAGGGGGTCGAGGAAATACTAAGGAAAAATTTCCATGTGATGCTCAACTCAAAATCCTACACCTACCAATCCCTTCGAGTGAAGCCATTGGAAATCTCATACAGTTCGGTCAATTTCTTATGTGGAAGAGACGAAGTTCTTCTGGTCTCTGAGGAATTTGTCCTGACTAAGTTAGGAATTCGCCAGTGCGGATTGCCTACACAGTGAGGAACATGATAGCCCTGTGGATTTTGCTACTCAAAATTCCGACCGTTGTTGTGCTATGCGCCAGCTGTCCCAAAATATCTATCCACCTAACGGTCATATCATTGAAGGGCATTTATGTCTTATCATGTCGGCTGCTCCCTAGGCTATAAATAGCCGCCCCCTACAACCACTAGTTGGTTGGCTGCTCCGAGAGAAACTGACACTTGTCATTTGAGAGCAACCCATCCTCCGAGGACTTTGAGCAGAAATCATCAAGTGAGGAAAAACCCAAAACCCAAACACTTACAAACCCCAAGTGATTGAGCATCACTGAAGAGATTGATCCTGCGTGGATCTGATGCTTGTTACCTTTGAAGACTGTGCTTCTTCCAGACGGTTAGGCGTCATGGTCTAGAGCATCCAAGAGGAATTGTGGATCACCGAGTGACCGAGTTTGCGAAGGTTTGGAAGTCGCCTGAAGACTTACCATGAGTGATTGGACGAGGTCTGTGTGACCTTAGTTCAAGGAGAATACGGTGAGGACTAGGTGTCCTAAGCTGCGTGTTCAGGACTGGGTGTCCGGGACTGTGTGTCCTCGAGTTTAAATACTCAGCCGCTCCAACCAGACGTACAACTGAGACAGCAGTTGGAACTGGTCTACCAAATCATTGTCTTCACCAAGCTTACTGGTTCTATTCCCTCAACTCTTTCATTTCCTCATAACTGTGTTGTGTGGTTGTTCATATCTGTGTTTGAAGACTTTGACTGAAGACTTTCTCAATTTCCTCAGTTCAATTTCTTCAGTCCGTTTGTCTTCATCCTGTATTATCATGTGCTTACGCCTCCTGTACTCTGTGCGTGTCTTCATTTCATCATGATGACTATGCTTGTATTCTGTTATGTTTACTTTTGAGTACTCATTCCGCTGCTAGTAGTTCTTCGCTAAGGAATTTCCTCACCGGCAAATTCCTCAGTGAAGAATTTCATAAAAATCGCCTATTCACCCCCCCTCTAGTCGATATAACGCACTTTCACATATCAGATTATCAAAGTACCGAACACGAATCATATGAACGTGATGAAAACTAGCTTGACGATATTCCCATGTGTCCTCGGGAGTGCCTTTCTCTATATAAGAGTTTGTACGGGCTTGTCCTTTGCTACAAAAAGGATTGGGCCACCTTGCTGCACTTTATTTACTTTTGTTACTTGTTGCTCGTTACAAATTATCCTATCACAAAACTATCTGTTACCACTTATTTCAGTACTTGCAGAGAATACCTTGCTGGAAACCGCTTATCATTTGCTTCTGCTCCTCGTTGGGTTCGACACTCTTACTTATCGAAAGGACTACGATAGATCCCCTATACTTGTGGGTCATCACGAACCATGCCTCATGGGCAAGATGACTAAAACTCCATTCTCCGGAACAATGGAGCGGGCAACAGAGTTATTGGAAATCATACATACTGATGTATGTGGTCCAATGAACATTGAGGCACGCGGAGGATATCGTTATAATCTCACCTTCACAGATGATTTGAGCAGATATGGGTATATCTACTTAATGAAACATAAGTCTGAAACATTTGAAAAATTCAAAGAATTTCAGAGTGAAGTGGAAAATCATTGTAACAAGAAAGTAAAGTTTCTACGATCTGATCATGGAGGAGAATATTTGAGTTACGAGTTTGGTCTTCATTTGAAACAATGTGGAATCGCAACTCACGCCACCTGGAACACCAAGCGTAATGGTGTGTCCGAACATCATAATCTTACTTTACTAGATATGATGCGATCTATGATGTCTCTTACCGATTTACCGCTATCTTTTTGGGGTTATGCTTTAGAGACGGCTGCATTCACGTTAAATAGGGCACCATCTAAATCCTTTGAGATGACACCTTATGAACCGTGGTTTGGTAAGAAACCCAAGTTGTCATTTCTAAAAATTTGGGGCTGCGATGCTTATGTGAAAAATCTTCAATCTGATAAGCTCAAACCCAAATTGGAGAAATGTGTCTTCATATGATACCCAAAGGAGACTGTTGGGTACACCTTCTATCATAGATCCGAAGGCAAGATATTCGTTGCTAAGAATGGATCCTTTCTAGAGAAGGAGTTTCTCTCGAAAGAAGTGAGTGGGAGGAAAGTAGAACTTGATGAGGTAATTGTACCTGCTCCCTTATTGGAAAGTAGTTCATCACTGAAATCAGTTCCAGTGATTCCTACACCAGTAAGTGAGGAAGATAATGATGATGATCATGAAACTTCTGATCAAGTTACTACCGAACCTCGTAGGTCAATCGGAGTAAGATCCGCACCAGAGTGGTACGGTAATCCTGTTCTGGAGGTCATGTTACTTGACCGTGACGAACCTACGAACTATGAGGAAGCGATGATGAGCCCAGATTCCGCAAAATGGCCTGAGGCCATGAAATCTGAGATGGGATCCATGTATGAGAACAAAGTGTGGACTTCGGTTGACTTGCCGATGATCGGCAGGTCATAGAGAATAAATGGATTTTCAAGAAGAAGACTGACGTTGATGGTAATGTTACTGTCTAAAAAGCTCGACTTGTTGCAAAATGTTTTCGACAAATTCAAGGAGTTGACTACGATGAGACCTTCTCACCCGCAGCGATGCTTAAGTCTGTCAGAATCATGTTAGCAATTGCCGCATTTTATGATTATGAAATTTGGCAAATGGATGTCAAAACTGCATTCCTTAATGGATATTTTAAAGAAGAGTTGTATATGATGCAACCAGAAGGTTTTGTCGATCCACAAGGTGGTAACAAAGTGTGCAAGCTCCAGCGATCCATTTATGGACTGGTGCAAGCCTCTCGGAGTTGGAATATACGATTTGATAGTGTGATCAAAGCATATGTATTTATACAGACTTTTGAAGAAGCATGTGATACGTCTCCGTCGTATCTACTTTTCCAACACTTTTGCCCTTGTTTTGGACTCTAACTTGCATGATTTAAATGGAACTAACCCGGACTGACGCTGTTTTCAGCAGAATTACCACGGTGTTATTTATGTGCAGAAACAAAAGTTCTAGGAATGACCTGAAACTTCATGGAACACCTTTTTGGAATTATAAAAAATCCTTGCAAAAGATGAAGGCCAGGGGGCCCACCACCTGTCCACGAGGGTGGGGGTGCGCCTGCCCCCCCTAGGGCGTGCCCCCTACCTCGTGGGCCCCCTGGAGCTCCTCTGACTCCAACTCCAACTCTATATATTTGGTTTCGGGGAGAAAAAAATAGAGAGAAGAAATCGTCATGTTTTACGATACGGAGCCGCCGCCAAGCCCTAAAACCTCTCGGGAGGGCTGATCTAGAGTCCGTTCGGGGCTCCGGAGAGGGGAATCCGTCGCCATCGTCATCATAAACCATCCTCCATCACCAATTTCATGATGCTCACCGCCGTGCGTGAGTAATTCTATCGTAGGCTTGCTGGACGGTGATGGGTTGGATGGGATCCAACATGTAATCGAGTTAGTTTTGTTAGGGTTTGATTCCTAGTATCCACTATGTTCTGAGATTGATGTTGCTATGACTTTGCTATGCTTAATGCTTGTCACTAGGGCCCGAGTGCCATGATTTCAGATCTGAACCTATTATGTTTTCATAAAAATATGAGAGTTCTTGATCCTATATTGCAAGTCTATAGTCACCTATTATGTGTTATGATCCGTTAACCCCGAAGTGACAATAATCGGGATACTTACCGGTGATGACCGTAGTTTGAGGAGTTCATGTATTCACTATGTGTTAATGCTTTGTTCCGGTACTCGATTAAAAGGAGGCCTTAATATCCCTTTGTTTCCGTAAGGACCCCGCTGCCACGGGAGGGTAGGACAAAAGATGTCATGCAAGTTCTTTTCCATAAGCACGTATGACTATATTCGAATACATGCCAGATTATATCAATGAAATGGAGCTAGTTCTGTCTCACCCTAGGTTATGACCGTTACATGATGAACCGCATCCGGCATAATTCACCATCATTGATCCATTGCCTACGAGCTTTCCATATATTGTTCTTCGCTTATTTACTTTTCTGTTGTTATCGCTATCATCATTACAAAATACCAAAAACATTACTTTTTCTATCGTTACCTTTTGCTACCGTTACCGCTAATATCATATTACTTTGCTACTAAACACTTTGCTGCAGATATTAAGTTTCCAGGTGTGGTTGAATTGACAACTCAGCTGCTAATATTTGAGAATATTCTTTGCCTCCCCTTGTGTCGAATCGATAAATTTGGGTTGAATACTCTACCCTCGAAAACTGTTGCGATCCCCTATACTTGTGGGTTATCAAGACTATTTTCTGGCGCCGTTGTCGGGGAGCATAGCTCTATTCTTTGAGTCACTTGGGAAAGTAGAACTCGATGAAGTACTGCCTCTTGAACCAGAAAGTAGCGTAGCTCGGGAAGATGTTCCTGTGGTGCCTGCACCGACTAGAGAGGAAGTTAATGATGATGATCAAGGTACTTCGAATCAAGTTGCTACTGAACTTCGAAGGTCCACAAGGACACGTTCCACACCAGAATGGTATGGCAACCCTGTCTTGGAAATCATGTTGTTAGACAATGGTGAACCTTCGAGCTATGAAGAAGCAATGGCGGGCCCATATTCCAACAAATGGCTTGAAGCCATGCAATCCGAGATAGGATCCATGTATGAAAACAAAGTATGGACTTTGACAGACTTGCCCGATGATCGGCGAGCGATAGAGAATAAATGGATCTTTAAGAAGAAGACGGACGCGGATGGTAATGTTACCATCTATAAGGCTCGACCTGTCGCTAAGGGTTATCGACAAGTTCAAGGGGTTGACTACGATGAGACCTTCTCACCCGTAGCGAAGCTGAAGTCCGTCCGAATCATGTTAGTAATTGCCGCATACTATGATTATGAGATATGGCAAATGGACATCAAAACGGCATTCCTTAACGGCTTTCTTAAGGAAGAACTGTATATGATGCAGCCGGAAGGTTTTGTCGATCCTAAGAATGCTAACAAGGTATGCAAGCTCCAGCGCTCCATCTATGGGCTGGTGCAAGCATCTTCTGAGTTGGAACATCCGCTTTAATGAAATGATCAAAGCGTTTGGGTTTATGCAGACTTATGGAGAAGCCTGCGTTTACAAGAAAGTGAGTGGGAGCTCTGTAGCATTTCTCATATTATATGTGGATGACATATTTTTGATGGGAAATGATATAGAACTTTTGGACAATATTAAGGCCTACTTGAATAAGTGTTTTTCAATGAAGGACCTTGGAGAAGCTGCTTACATATTAGGCATCAAGATCTATAGAGATAGATCGAGACGCCTCATAGGTCTTTCACAAAGCACATACCTTGATAAGATATTGAAGAAGTTCAATATGGATCAGTCCAAGAAGGGGTTCTTGCCTGTGTTGCAAGGTGTGAAATTGAGCTCAGCTCAATGTCCGCCCACGGCAGAAGATAGAGAAAAGATGAGTGTCGTCCCTTATGCCTCAGCCATAGGGTCTATCATGTATGCCATCCCGTGTACCAGACCTGATGTAAACCTTGCCGTAAGTTTGGTAGGAAGGTACCAAAGTAATCCCGACATGGAACACTGGGCAGCGGTCAAGAACATCCTGAAGTACCTTAAAAGGACTAAGGATATGTTTCTCGTATATGGAGGTGATGAGGAGCTCGTTGTAAGGGTTACGTCGACGCTAGCTTCAACACAGATCTGGATGACTCTAAGTCATAAACCGGATACGTGTATATTTTGAATGGTGGGGCAGTAAGCTGGTGCAGTTGCAAGCAAAGCGTCATGGCGGGATCTACATGTGAAGTGGAGTACGTGGCAGCCTCGGAGGCAACGCATGAAGCAATCTGGATGAAGGAGTTCATCACCGACCTAGGAGTTATACCCAATGTGTCGGGGCCGATCACTCTCTTCGGTGACAACACTGGAGCTATTGCCCTTGCCAAGGAGCCCATGTTTCACAAGAAGACCAGGCACATCAAGCGTCGCTTCAACTCCATTCGTGAAAATGTTCAGGATGGAGACATAGATATTTGCAAAGTACATACGGATCTGAATGTCGCAGATCCGTTGACTAAACCTCTTCCGCGAGCAAAACATGATCAACACCAGAACTCTATGGGTGTTCAATTCATCACAATGTAACTAGATTATTGACTCTAGTGCAAGTGGGAGACTGTTGGAAATATGCCCTAGAGGCAATAATAAAATGATTATTATTATATTTCCTTGTTCATGATAATTGTCTATTATTCATGCTATAATTGTGTTATCCGGAAATCATAATACATGTGTGAATACATAGACCATAACATGTCCCTAGTGAGCCTCTAGTTAACTAGCTCGTTGATCAATAGATAGTCATGGTTTCCTGACTATGGACATTGGATGTCATTGATAACGGGATCACATCATTAGGAGAATGATGTGATGGACAAGACCCAATCCTAAGCATAGCACAAGATCATGTAGTTCGTTTGCTAGAGCTTTTCTAATGTCAAGTATCATTTCCTTAGACCATGAGGTCGTGTAACTCTCGGATGCCATAGGAGTACTTTGGGTGTACCAAATGTCACAATGTAACTGGGTGACTATAAAGGTATACTACAGGTATCCCCGAAAGTATCTGTTGGCTTGACACGGATCGAGACTGGGATTTTTCACTCCGTATGACGGAGAGGTATCTCTGGGCCCACTCGGTAATGCATCATCATAATGAGCTCAATGTGACCAAGTGTTTGGTCACAGGATCATGCATTACGGTACGAGTAAAGTGACTTGCCGAGAACGAGATTGAACGAGGTATTGGGATACTGACGATCGAATCTCGGGCAAGTAACGTACCGATTGACAAAGGGAATTATATACGGGATTACTTGAATCCTCGACATCGTGGTTCATCCAATGAGATCATCGAGGAGCATGTGGGAGCCAACATGGGTATCCAGATCCCGCTGTTGGTTATTGACCGGAGAGTCGTCTCGGTCATGTCTGCGTGTCTCCCGAACCCGTAGGGTCTACACACTTAAGGTTCAGTGACGCTAGGGTTGTAGAGATATTAGTATGCGGTAACCCGAAAGTTGTTCGGAGTCCCGGATGAGATACGGACGTCAAGAGGAGTTCCGGAATGGTCCGGAGGTGAAGATTTATATATAGGAAGTCCAGTTTCGGCCATCGGAAAAGTTTCAGGGGTAATCAGTATTGTACCGGGACCACCGGAAGGGTCCCGGGGGTCCATCGGGTGGGGCCACCTATCCCGGAGGTCCCCATGGGCTGAAGTGGGAGGGGAACCAGCCCCTGGTGGGCTGGTGCACCCCCCATGGGCCTCCCCCTGCGCCTAGGGTTGGAAACCCTAGGGGTGGGGGGCGCCCCACCTGACTTGGGGGGCAAGTCCCCCCTTGGCCGCCCCCCCTTGGAGATGGGATCTCCTAGGGCCGGCGCCCCCCCTAGGGGCCCTATATATAGTGGGGGGAGGGAGGGCAGCCGCACCCAAGTCCCTGGCGCCTCCCTCTCCCCTCGTAACACCTTTCCCTCTCGTTGGAGCTTGGCGAAGCCCTGCCGAGATCACCGCTGCTTCCACCACCACACCGTCGTGCTGCTGGATCTCCATCAACCTCTCCTTCCCCTTGCTGGATCAAGAAGGAGGAGACGTCCTCCCAAACCGTACGTGTGTTGAACGCGGAGGTGCCGTCCATTCGGCACTAGGATCTTCGGTGATTTGGATCACGATGAGTACGACTCCATCAACCCCGTTCTCTTGAACGCTTCCGCTCGCGATCTACAAGCGTATGTAGATGCACTCCTCTCCCTCGTTGCTAGATGACTCCATAGATTGATCTTGGTGATGCGTAGAAAATTTTAAAATTCTGCTACATTCCCCAATAGTGGCATCATGAGCTAGGTCTATGCGTAGTTTCTATGCACGAGTAGAACACAAGTTGTTGTAGGCGTCGATTTTGTCAATTTACTTGCCGTTACTAGTCTTATCTTGATTCGGTGACATCGTGGGATGAAGCGGCCCGGACCGACCTTACACGTACGCTTACGTGAGACTGGTTCCACCGACTGACATGCACTAGTTGCATAAGGTGGCTAGTGGGTGTGTGTCTCTCCCACTTTAGTCGGATCGGATTCGATGAAAAGGGTCCTTATGAAGGGTAAATAGAAATTGGCATATCACGTTGTGGTTTTGGCGTAGGTAAGAAACGTTCTTGCTAGAAACCTTTAGCAGCCACATAAAAAAACTTGCAACAACAATTAGAGGACGTCTAACTTGTTTTTGCAGCATATGCCGTGTGATGTGATATGGCCAAAAGGATGTGATGAATGATATATGTGATGTATGAGATTGATCATGTTCTTGTAATAGGAATCACGACTTGCATGTCGATGAGTATGACAACCGGCAGGAGCCATATGAGTTGTCTTAATTTATTTATGACCTGTGTGTCAACGTAAATGTCATGTAATTACTTTACTTTATTGCTAAATCGTTAGCCATGGTAGTAGAAGTAATAGATGACGAGACAACTTCATGAAGACACGATGATGGAGATCATGGTGTCATGCCGGTGACGATGATGATCATGGCGCCCCAAAGATGGAGATCAAAAGGAGCAAAATGATATTGGCCATATCATGTCACTATTTGATTGCATGTGATGTTTATCATGTTTTACATCTTATTTTCTTAGAACGACGGTAGCTTAAATAAGATGATCCCTCACAATAATTTCAAGAAAGTGTTCCCCCTAACTGTGCATTGTTGCGAAGGTTCGTTGTTTCGAAGCACCAGGTGATGATCGGGTGTGATATATTCTAACATTTGAATACAACGGGTGTAAGCCAGATTTACACACGCAATACACTTAGGTTGACTTGACGAGCCTATCATGTACAGACATGGCCTCGGAACACGGAAGACCAAAAGGTCGAACATGAGTCGTATAGAAGATACGATCAACATGAAGATGTTCATCGATGATGACTAGTCTGTCTCACGTGATGATCGGACATGGCCTAGTTGACTCGGATCATGTATCACTTAGATGACTAGAGGGATGTCTGTCTGAGTGGGAGTTCATTAAATAATTTGATTAGATGAACTTAATTATCATGAACTTAGTCTAAAAACCTTTGCAAAATGTCTTGTAGATCAAATGGCCAACGCTCATGTCAACCTCAACTTCAACACATTCCTAGAGAAAACCAAGCTGAAAGATGATGGCAGCAACTATACGGACTGGGTCCGGAACCTGAGGATCATCCTCATAGCTGCCAGGAAAGCATATGTCCTAGAAGCACCGCTAGGTGAAGCACCCATCCCAGAGAACCAAGACGTTATGAATGGTTGGCAGTCATGTGCTGATGATTACTCCGTCGTTCAGTGTGGCATGCTTTACAGCTTAGAACCGGGGCTCCAAAAGCATTTTGAGCAACACGGAGCATATGAGATGTTCGAAGAGCTGAAAATGGTTTTCCAAGCTCATGCCCGGGTCAAGAGATATGAAGTCTCCGACAAGTTCTACAGTTGTAAGATGGAGGAAAATAGTTCTGTCAGTGAGCACATACTCAAAATGTTTGGGTTGCACAACCGCTTGCCCCAGCTGGACATTAACCTCCCAGACGAGGCGGTTATTGATAGAATCCTTCAGTCGCTCCCACCTAGCTACAAGAGCTTTGTGATGAACTACAATTTGCAGGGGATGGTGAAAACTATTCCTGAAGTATTTTCAATGCTGAAATCAGCGGAGGTGGAAATCAAAAAGGAACATCAAGTGTTGATGGTCAATAAAACCACTAGTTTCAAGAAAGGCAAGGGTAAGAAGAACTTCAAGAAGGACGACAAGGTAGTTGCCGCGGCCGGTAAATCAGTTTCCAGGAAGAAGCCAAAGAATGGACCCAAACCTGAGACCGAGTGCTTTTATTGCAAGGGAAAGGGACACTAGAAGCGGAACTGCCCCAAATACTTAGCGGACAAGAAGGCCGACAATACTAAAGGTATATGTGATATACATGTAATTGATGTTTACCTTACCAGTACTCGTAGTAGCTCCTGGGTATTTGATACCGGTGCGGTTGCTCATATTTGTAACTCAAAATAGGAGCTGCGGAATAAGCGCAGACTGGCGAAGGACGAGGTGATGATGCACGTCGGGAATGGTTCCAAGGTCGATGTGATCGCCGTCGGCATGCTACCTCTACATTTACCTACGGGATTAGTTTTAAACCTCAATAATTGTTATTTAGTGCCAGCTTTGAGCATGAACATTGTATCTGGATCTCGTTTAATACGAGATGGCTACTCATTTAAATCCGAGAATAATGGTTATTCTATTTATATGAGAGATATGTTTTATGGTCATGCCCCGCTGGTCAATGGTTTATTCTTAATGAATCTCGAACATGATGTTACACATATTCATAGTGTGAATACCAAAAGATGTAAGATTGATAATGATAGTCCCACATATCTGTGGCACTGCCGCCTTGGTCACATCGGTGTCAAACACATGAAGAAGCTCCATACAGATGGACTTTTGGAGTCTCTTGATTTCGAATCATTTGACACATGCGAACCATGCCTCATGGGTAAAATGACCAAGACTCCGTTCTCCGGAACAATGGATCGAGCAACCAACTTATTGGAAATTATACATACTGATGTGTGCGGTCCAATGAGCATTGAGGCTCGCGGTGGCTATCGTTATGTTCTCACTCTCACTGATGACTTAAGTAGATATGGGTATGTCTATTTGATGAAACACAAGTCTGAGACCTTTGAAAAGTTCAAGGAATTTCCGAATGAGGTAGAGAATCAACGTGACCGAAAGATAAAATTCTTATGATCAGATCGTGGGGGAGAATATTTAAGTCACGAATTTGGTACGCACTTAAGGAAATGTGGAATCGTTTCACAACTCACGCCGCCTGGAACACCTCAGCGTAACAGTGTGTCCGAACGTCGTAATCGCACTCTATTGGATATGGTGTGATCTATGATGTCACTCACTGGTTTACCGCTATCATTTTGGGGATACGCTCTAGAGACAGCTACATTCACTTTAAATAGGGCACCGTCTAAATCCGTTGAGACGACACCGAATGAATTATGGTTTGGGAAGAAACCTAAGCTGTCGTTTCTAAAAGTTTGGGGATGTGATGCTTATGTCAAGAAACTTCAACCTGAAAAGCTCGAACCCAAGCCGAAAAAATGCGTCTTCATAGGATACCCTAAGGAAACCATTGGGTATACCTTCTACCTCAGATCGGAAGGCAAGATCTTTTTTGCCAAGAACGGGTCCTTTCTGGAGAAATAGTTTCTCTCGAGAGAAGTAAGTGGGAGGAAAGTAGAACTCGATGAAGTACTGCCTCTTGAACCGGAAAGTAGCGTAGCTCAGGAAGATGTTCCTGTGGTGCCTGCACCGACTAGAGAGGAAGTTAATGATGATGATCAAGGTACTTTGAATCAAGTTGCTACTGAACTTCGAAGGTCCACAAGGACACGTTCCACACCAGAATGGTATGGAAACCCTGTCTTGGAAATCATGTTGTTAGACAACGGTGAACCTTCGAGCTATGAAGAAGCAATGGCGGGCCTAGATTCCAACAAATGGCTTGAAGCCATGCAATCCGAGATAGGATCCATGTATGAAAACAAAGTATGGACTTTGACAGACTTGCCCGATGATCAGCGAGCGATAGAGAATAAATGGATCTTTAAGAAGAAGACAGACGCGGATGGTAATGTTACCATCTATATGTTGGGGAACGTAGTAATTTCAAAAAAATTCCTACGCACACGCAAGATCATGGTGATGCATAGCAATGAGGGGAGAGTGTGATCTACGTACCCTTGTAGACCGACAGCGGAAGCGTTAGCACAACGCGGTTGATGTAGTCGTACGTCTTCACGGCCCGACCGATTAAGCACCGAAACTACGGCACCTCCGAGTTCTAGCACACGTTCAGCTCGATGACGATCCCCGGACTCCGATCCATCAAAGTGTCGGGGAAGAGTTCTGTCAGCACGATGGCGTGGTGACGATCTTGATGTACTACCGTCGCAGGGCTTCGCCTAAGCACCGCTACAATATTATCGAGGATTATGGTGGACGGGGGCACCGCACACGGCTAAGAATATGATCATGTGGATCAACTTGTGTGTCTATGGGGTGCCCCTTGCCCCCGTATCTAAAGGATCAAGGGGGGGTGCGGCCGGCCAGGAGGAGGGCGTGCCAGGAGGAGTCCTACTCCCACCGGGAGTAGGATTCCCCCCCCCCCTTTCCTAGTTGGAATAGGATTCGGGAAGGGGGAAAGAGGAGAGAGAGAAGGAAGGGGGGGCGCCGCCCCCTCTCCTTGTCCTATTCGGACTAGGGGGGAGGGGCACGCGGCCCAGCCTTGGCCACCTCTCCTCTCTTCCACTAAAGCCCACTAAGGCCCATATACCTCCCGGGGGGTTCCGGTAACCTCCCGGTACTCCGGTAAAATCCTGATTTCACCCGGAACACTTCCGATATCCAAATATAGGCTTCCAATATATCAATCTTTATGTCTCGACCATTTCGAGACTCCTCGTCATGTCCGTGATCACATATGGGACTCCGAACAAACTTCGGTACATCAAAAAGCATAAACTCATAATATAACTGTCATCGAAACCTTAAGCGTGCGGACCCTACGGGTTCGAGAACAATGTAGACATGACCGAGACACGTCTCCGGTCAATAACCAATAGCGGAACTTGGATGCTCATATTGGCTCCTACATATTCTACGAAGATCTTTATCAGTCAGACCGCATAACAACATACTTTGTTCCCTTTGTCATCGGTATGTTACTTGCCCGAGATTCGATCGTCGGTATCTCAATACCTAGTTCAATCTCGTTACCGGCAAGTCTCTTTACTCGTTTCATAATACATCATCTTGCAACTAACTTATTAGTTGTAATGCTTGCAAGGCTTATGTGATGTGCATTACCGAGAGGGCCCAGAGATACCTCTCCGACAATCGGAGTGACAAATCCTAATCTTGAAATACGCCAACCCAACATTCACCTTTGGAGACACCTGTAGAGCTCCTTTATAATCACCCAGTTACCTTGTGACGTTTGGTAGCACACAAAGTGTTCCTCCGGTAAACGGGAGTTGCATAATCTCATAGTCATAGGAACATGTATAAGTCATGAAGAAAGCAATAGCAACATACTAAACGATCGAGTGCTAAGCTAACGGAATGGGTCAAGTCAATCACATCATTCTTCTAATGATGTGATCCCGTTAATCAAATAACAACTCTTTTGTTCATGGTTAGGAAACATAACCATCTTCAATTAACGAGCTAGTCTAGTAGAGGCATACTAGTGATACTCTGTTTGTCTATGTATTCACACATGTATTATGTTTCTGGTTAATACAATTCTAGTATGAATAATAAACATTTATCATGATATAAGGAAATAAATAATAACTTTATTATTGCCTCTAGGGCATATTTCCTTCAGTCTCCCACTTGCACTAGAGTCAATAATCTAGTTCACATCGCCATGTGATTCAACACTAATAGTTCACATCACCATGTGATTAACACCCATAGTTCACATTGTCATGTGACCTATACCCAAAGGGTTTACTAGAGTCAGTAATCTAGTTCACATCGTTTATGTGATTAACACCCAAAGAGTACTAAGGTGTGATCATGTTTTGCTTGTGAGATAATTTTAGTCAACGGGTCTGTCACATACAGATCTGTAAGTATTTTGCGAATTCTATGTCTACAATGCTCTGCACGGAGCTACTCTAGCTAATTGCTCCCACTTTCAATATGTATCTAGATCGAGACTTAGAGTCATCCAGATCTGTGTCAAAACTTGCATCGACGTAACTTTTTACGACGAACCTTTTTGTCACCTCCATAATTGAGAAATATTTCCTTATTCCACTAAGGATAATTTTGACCGCTGTCCAGTGATCTACTCTTAGATCACTATTGTACTCCCTTGCTTAACACAGTGTAGGGTATACAATAGATCTGGTACACAGCATGGCATGCTTTATAGATCCTATGGCTAAGGCATAGGGAATGACTTTCATTCTCTTTCTATCTTCTGCCGTGGTCAGGCTTTGAGTCTTACTCAATTTCACACCTTGTAACACAGCCAAGAACTCTTTCTTTGACTGTTCCAATTTTTGAACTACTTCAAAATATTGTCAAGGTATGTACTCATTGAAAAAAACTTATCAAGCATCTTGATCTATCTCTATAGATCTTGATGCTTAATATGTAAGCAGCTTCACCGAGGTCTTTCTTTGAAAAACTTCTTTCAAAACACTCATTTATGCTTTGCAGAATAATTCTACATTATTTCCAATCAACAATATGTCATTCACATATACTTATCAGAAATGTTGTAGTGCTCCCACTCACTTTCTTGTAAATACAGGCTTCACCGCAAGTCTGTATAAAACTATATGCTTTGATCATCTCATCAAAGCGCATATTCCAACTCCAAGATGCTTGCACCAGTCCATAGATGGATCGCTGGAGCTTGCACATTTTTTTAGCACCTTTAGGATTGACAAAACCTTCTGGTTGTATCATATACAACTCTTCTTTAATAAATCCATTAAGGAATGCAGTTTTGTTTATCCATTTGCCAAATTTCATAAAAATGCGGCAATTTCTAACATGATTTGGACAGACTTAAGCATCGCTATGAGTGAGAAAATTTCATCGTAGTCAACACCTTGAACTTTGTCAAAAACCTTTTTCGACAAGTCTAGCTTTGTAGATAGTAACACTACTATCAGCGTCCGTCTTCCTCTTGAAGATCCATTTATTTTCTATGGCTTGCCGATCATCGGGCAACTCCATCAAAGTCCATACTTTGTTCTCATACATGGATCATATCTCAGATTTCATGGCCTCAAACCATTTCGCGGAATCTGGGCTCATCATCGCTTCCTCATAGTTCGCAAGTTCGTCATGGTCTAGTAACATGACTTCCAGAATAGGATTACCGTACCACTCTGGTGCGGATCTCACTCTGGTTTACCTACGAGATTCGGTAGTAACTTGATCTGAACTTACATGATCATCATCATTAGCTTCCTCACTAATTTGTGTAGTAGTGATAAGAACATATTTCTGTGATGAACTACTTTCCAATAAGGGAGAAGGTACAATTACCTTATCAAGTTTTCTACTTTCCTCCCACTCACTTCTTTCGAGAGAAACTCCTTCTCTAGAAAGTTTCCGAATTTAGCAAAAAAATTCTTGCCTTCGGATCTGTGATAGAAGGTGTATCCAATAGTTTCCTTTGGATATCCTATGAAGACGCACTTCTCCGATTTAGGTTTGAGCTTATCAAGTTGAAACTTTTTCACATAAGCATTGCAATCTCAAACTTTAAGAAACGACAGCTTAGGTTTCTTGCTAAACCATAGTTCATACGGTGTCATCTCAAACAGATTTAGATGGTGCCCTATTTAACGTGAATGTAGCTGTCTCTAATGCATAACCCCAAAACAATTGCGGTAAATCTGTAAGAGACATCATAGATCGCACCATATCAAATAAAGTACGATTACGATGTTCGAACACACCATTACACCGTGGTGTTCCAGGTGGCGTGAGTAGTGAAACTATTTCACATTGTTTTAACTGAAGACCAAACTTGTAATTCAAATACACTTCTCCACGATCAGATCGTAGAAACTTTATTTTCTTGTTACGATGATTTTCCACTTCACTCTGAAATTCTTTGAACTTTTCAAATGTTTCAGACTTATGTTTCATCAAGTAGATATACTCACATCTGCTCAAATTATCTGTGAAGAACAGAAAATAATGATACCTATCGCGAGCCTCAATATTCATCGGACCACATACATCAGTATGTATGATTTCCAACAAATCTGTTGCTCGCTCCATTGTTCCGAAGAACGGAGTCTTAGTCATCTTGCCCATGAGGCATGGTTCGCAAGCATCAACTGATTCATAATCAAGTGATTCCAAAAGCCCATCAGCATGGAGTTTCTTCATGCGCTTTACACCAATATGACCTAAACGGCAGTGCCACAAATAAGTTGCACTATCATTATTAACTTTGCATCCTTTTGGCTTCAATATTATGAATATGTGTATCACTATGATCGAGATCCAACAAACCATTTTCGTTGTTGTGTATGACCATAGAAGGTTTTATTCATGTAAACAGAACAACAATTGTTCTCTAACTTAAATGAATAACCGTATTGCAATAAACATGATCAAATCATATTCATGCTCAATGCAAACACCAAATAACACTTATTTAGGTTCAACACTAATCCCGAACGTATAGGGAGTGTGTGATGATGATCATATCAATCTTGGAACCATTTCCAACACACGTCGTCACCTCACCCTAAATTAGCCTCTGTTCATTCTGCAACTCCCGTTTCGAGTTACTAATCTTAGAAACTGAACTAGTATCAAATACTGAGGGGTTGCTATAAACACTAGTAAAGTACACATCAATAACATGTATATCAAATATACTTATGTTCACTTTGCCATCCTTCTTATCCGCCAATCACTTGGGGTAGTTCCGCTTCCAGTGACCAGTCCCTTTGCAGTAGAAGCACTTAGTCTCAGGCTTAGGACCAGACTTGGGCTTCTTCACTTGAGCAGCAACTTGCTTGCTGTTCTTCTTGAAGTTCCCCTTCTTCCCTCTGCCCTTTTCTTGAAACTAGTGGTCTTGTCTACCATCAACACTTGATGTTTTTCTCGATTTCTACCTTCGTCAATTTCAGCATTATGAAGAGCTTGGGAATCGTTTCCGTTATCCCTTGCATATCATAGTTCATCACGAAGTTCTACTAACTTGGTGATGGTGACTAGAGAATTCTGTCAATCACTATTTTATCTGGAAGATTAACTCCCACTTGATTCAAGCAATTGTAGTATCCAGACAATCTGAGCACATGATCACTAGTTGAGCGATTCTCCTCCATCTTTTAGCTATAGAACTTGTTGGAGACTTCATATCTCTCAACTCGGGTATTTGCTTGAAATATTAACTTCAACTCCTGGAACATCTCATATGGTCCATGACGTTCAAAACGTCTTTGAAGTCCCGATTCTAAGCCGTTAAGCATGGTGCACTAAACTATCAAGTAGTCATCATATTGAGCTAGCCAAACATTCATAACGTCTACATCTGCTCCTGCAATAGGTCTGTCACCTAGCGGTGCATCAAGGACATAATTCTTCTGTGCAGCAATGAGGATAAACCTCAGATCACGGATCCAATCCGCATCATTGCTACTAACATCTTTCAACACAATTTTCTCTAGGAACATATCAAAATAAACATATGAAAGCAACAACGCGAGCCATTGATCTACAACATAGATATGCTAATACTACCAGGACTAAGTTCATGATAAATTAAAGTTCAATTAATCATATTACTTAAGAACTCCCACTTAGATAGGCATCCCTCTAATCCTCTAAGTGATTACGTGATCCAAATCAACTAAACCATGTCCGATCATCACGTGGGATGGAGTAGTTTCATTGGTGAACATCACTATGTTGATCATATCTACTATATGATTCACGCTCGACCTTTCGGTCTCCGTGTTCCGAGGCCATATCTGTATATGCTTGGCTCGTCAAGTATAACCTGAGTATTCCGCGTGTGCAACTGTTTTGCACCCGTTGTATTTGAACGTAGAGCCTATCACACCCGATCATCATGTGGTGTCTCAGCACAAAGAACTTTCGCAACGGTGCATACTTAGGGAGAACACTTCTTGATAATTAGTGAGAGATCATCTTATAATGCTACCGTCAATCAAAGCAAGATAAGATGCATAAAAGATAAACATCACATGCAATCAATATAAGTGATATGATATGGCCATCATCATCTTGTGCTTGTGATCTCCATCTTCGAAGCACCGTCGTGATCACCATCGTCACCGGCGCGACACCTTGATCTCCATCGTAGCATCGTTGTCGTCTCGCCAATCTTATGCTTCCATGACTATCGCTACCGCTTAGTGATAAAGTAAAGCATTACAGCGCGATTGCATTGCATACAATAAAGCGACAACCATATGGCTCCTGCAGTTGCCGATAACTTGGTTACAAAACATGATCATCTCATACAGTAAAATTTAGCATCATGTCTTGACCATATCACATCACAACATGCCCTGCAAAAACAAGTTAGTCGTCCTCTACTTTGTTGTTGCAAGTTTTATGTGGCTGCTACGGGCTTAAGCAAGAACCAATCTTGCCTACACATCAAAACCACAATGATAGTTTGTCAAGTTGGTGATGTTTTAACCTTCGCAAGGACCGGGCGTAGCCACACTCGGTTCAACTAAAGTTGAAGAAACTGTCACCCGCAAGCCACCTATGTGCAAAGCACGTCGGGAGAACCGGTCTCGCGTAAGCGTACGCGTAATGTCGGTCCGGGCCGCTTCGTCCAACAATACCGCCGAACCAAAGTATGACATGCTGGTAAGCAGTATGACTTATATCGCCCACAACTCACTTGTGTTCTACTCGTGCATATAACATCAACACATTAAACCTAGGCTCTGATACCACTGTTGGGGAACGTAGTAATTTCAAAAAAATTCCTACGCACACGCAAGATCATGGTGATGCATAGCAACGAGGGGAGAGTGTGATCTACGTACCCTTGTAGACCGACAGCGGAAGCGTTAGCACAACGCGGTTGATGTAGTCGTACGTCTTCACGGCCCAACCGATCAAGCACCGAAACTACGGCACCTCCGAGTTCTAGCACACGTTCAGCTCGATGACGATCCCCGGACTCCGATCCAGCAAAGTGTCAGGGAAGAGTTCTGTCAGCACGACGGCGTGGTGACGATCTTGATGTACTACCGTTGCAGGGCTTCACCTAAGCACCGCTACAATATTATCGAGGATTATGGTGGAAGGGGGCACCGCACACGACTAAGAATATGATCACGTGGATCAAGTTGTGTGTCTATGGGGTGCCCCTTGCCCCCGTATATAAAGGATCAAGGGGGGGTGCGGCCGGCCAGGAGGAGGGCGCGCCAGGAGGAGTCCTACTCCCACCGGGAGTAGGATTCCCCCCTTTCCTAGTTCGAATAGGATTCGGGAAGGGGGAAAGAGGAGAGAGAGAGAGAGAGAGAAGGAAGGGGGCGCCGCCCCCCTCTCCTTGTCCTATTCGGACGAGGGGGGAGGGGCGCACGGCCCAGCCCTGGCCACCTCTCCTCTCTTCCACTAAAGCCCACTAAGGCCCATATACCTCCCGGGGGGTTCCGGTAACCTCCCGGTACTCTGGTAAAATCCCGATCTCACCCGGAACACTTCCGATATCCAAATATAGGCTTCCAATATATCAATCTTTATGTCTCGACCATTTCGAGACTCGTCGTCATGTCTGTGATCACATCCGGGACTCCGAACAAACTTCGGTACATCAAAAAGCATAAACTCATAATATAACTGTCATCGAAACCTTAAGCGTGCGGACCCTACGGGTTCGAGAACAATGTAGACATGACCGAGACACGTCTCCGGTTAATAACCAATAGCGGAACCTGGATGCTCATATTGGCTCCTACATATTCTACGAAGATCTTTATCTGTCAGACCGCATAACAACATACTTTGTTCCCTTTGTCATCGGTATGTTACTTGCCTGAGATTCGATCGTCGGTATCTCAATACCTAGTTCAATCTCGTTACCGGCAAGTCTCTTTACTCGTTTCATAATACATCATCTTGCAACTAACTTATTAGTTGTAATGCTTGCAAGGCTTATGTGATGTGCATTACCGAGAGGGCCCAGAGATACCTCTCCGACAATCGGAGTGACAAATCCTAATCTCGAAATACGCCAACCCAACATTCACCTTTGGAGACACCTGTAGAGCTCCTTTATAATCACCCAATTACGTTGTGACGTTTGGTAGCACACAAAGTGTTCCTCCGGTAAACAGGAGTTGCATAATCTCATAGTCATAGGAACATGTATAAGTCATGAAGAAAGCAATAGCAACATACTAAACTATCGAGTGCTAAGCTAACGGAATGGGTCAAGTCAATCACATCATTCTTCTAATGATGTGATCCCGTTAATCAAATAACAACTCTTTTGTTCATGGTTAGGAAACATAACCATCTTCGATTAACGAGCTAGTCTAGTAGAGGCATACTAGTGACACTCTGTTTGTCTATGTATTCACACGTGTATTATGTTTCCGGTTAATACAATTCTAGCATGAATAATAAACATTTATCATGATATAAGGAAATAAATAATAACTTTATTATTGCCTCTAGGGCATATTTTCTTCACTATAAGGCTCGACTTGTCGCTAAGGGTTATCGACAAGTTCAAGGGGTTGACTACGATGAGACCTTCTCACCCGTAGCGAAGCTGAAGTCCGTCTGAATCATGTTAGCAATTACCGCATACTATGATTATGAAATATGGCAAATGGACGTCAAAACGCATTCCTTAACGGCTTTCTTAAGGAAGAATTGTATATGATGCAGCCGAAAGGTTTTGTCGATCCTAAGAATGCTAACAAGGTATGCAAGCTCCAGCGCTCCATCTATGGGCTGGTGCAAGCATCTCGGAGTTGGAACATTCGCTTTAATGAAATGATCAAAGCGTTTGGGTTTATGCAGACTTATGGAGAAGCCTGCGTTTACAAGAAAGTGAGTGGGAGCTCTATAGCATTTCTCATATTATATGTGGATGACATACTTTTGATGGGAAATGATATAGAACTTTTGGATAGTATTAAGGCCTACTTGAATAATATTTTTCAATGAAGGACCATGCAGAAGCTGCTTACATATTAGGCATCAAGATCTATAGGATTAGATCGAGACGCCTCATAGGTCTTTCACAAAGCACATACCTTGATAAGATATTGAAGAAGTTCAATATGGATCAGTCCAAGAAGGGGTTCTTGCCTATGTTGCAAGGTGTGAAATTGAGCTCAGCTCAATGTCCGACCACGGCAGAAGATAGAGAAAAGATGAGTGTCATCCCCTATGCCTCAGCCATAGGGTCTATCATGTATGCCATGCTGTGTACCAGACCTGATGTAAACCTTGTCGTAAGTTTGGTAGGAAGGTACCAAAGTAATCCCGACATGGAACACTGGACAGCGGTCAAGAACATCATGAAGTACCTGAAAAGGACTAAGAATATGTTTCTCGTATATGAAGGTGATGAGGAGCTCGTCGTAAAGGGTTACGTCGACGCTAGCTTCGACACAGATCTGGATGACTCTAAGTCACAAACCAGATACGTGTATATTTTGAATGGTGGGGCAGTAAGCTGGTGCAGTTGCAAGCAAAGCATCGTGGCGGGATCTACATGTGAAGCGGAGTACATGGCAGCCTCGGAGGCAGCGCATGAAGCAATCTGGATGAAGGAGTTCATCACCGACCTAGGAGTCATACCCAATGCGTCGGGGCCGATCACTCTCTTATGTGACAACACTGGAGCTATTGCCCTTGCCAAGGAGCCCAGGTTTCACAAGAAGACCAGGCACATCAAGCGTCGCTTCAACTCCATTCGTGAAAATGTTCAAGATGGAGACATAGATATTTGCAAAGTACATACGGATCTGAATGTCGCAGATCCGTTGACTAAACCTCTTCCGCGAGCAAAACATGATCAACACCAGAACTCTATGGGTGTTCGATTCATCACAATGTAACTAGATTATTGACTCTAGTGCAAGTGGGAGACTGTTGGAAATATGTTGGAAATATGCCCTAGAGGCAATAATAAAATGATTATTATATTTCCTTGTTCATGATAATTGTCTATTATTCATGCTATAATTGTATTGTCCGGAAATCGTAATACATGTGTGAATACATAGACCATAATGTGTCCCTAGTGAGCCTCTAGTTGACTAGCTCGTTGATCAACAGATAGTCATGGTTTCCTGGCTATGGACATGGGGATGTCATTGATAACAGGATCACATCATTAGGAGAATGATGTGATGGACAAGACCCAAACCTAAGCATAGCACAAAGATCGTGTAGTTCGTTTGCTGTAGCTTTTCTAGATGTCAAGTATCATTTCCTTAGACCATGAGATTGTGCAACTCCCGGATACCGTAGGAGTGCCTTGGGTGTGCCAAACATCACAACATAATTGGGTGACTATAAAGGTACATTACAGGTATCTCTGAAAGTGTCTGTTGGGTTGGCACGAATCGAGACTGGGATTTGTCACTCCGTATGACGGAGAGGTATCTCTGGGCCCACTCGGTAATGCATCATCATAATGAGCTCAATGTGATCAAGTGTTTGATCATGGGATCATGCATTACGGTACGAGTAAAGTGACTTGCCGGTAACGAGACTGAACAAGGTATTGGGATACCGACGATCGAGTCTCGGGCAAGTAACGTGCCGATTGACAAAGGGAATTGAGTACGGGATTGATTAGGTCCTCGACATCGTGGTTCATCCGATGAGATCATCGAGGAGCATGTGGGAGCCAACATGGGTATCCAGATCCCGCTGTTGGTTATTGACCAGAGAGTCATCTCGGTCATGTCTGCTTGTCTCCCGAACCCGTAGGGTCTACACACTTAAGGTTCGGTGACGCTAGGGTTGTATAGATATGAGTATGCAGTAATCCGAAAGTTGTTCGGAGTCCCGAATGAGATCTTGGATGTCACGAGGAGTTCCGGGATAATCCAGAGGTAAAGAATTATATATGGGAAGTTGTCATACGGTCACCGGAAAGGTTCGGGGGCATATCGGTATTGTACCGGGGTCACCGGAGGGGTTCCAGGGGTCCACCGGGAGGGGCCACCTCTCCCGGAGGGCCTTATGGGCTGTATGAGGAAGGGATCCAGCCCAAAGTGGGCTAGGGCGCCACTCCCCCTAGGGCCCATGCGCCTAGGGTTGGGGGAAACCCTAAGAGGGGGCGCCCCCTTACTTGGGGGGCAAGCCCCCCTCCCCTTGGCCGCCGCCCCCCTCTAGATCTCATCTAGAGGGGCCGGCCCCCTTCCTCCTTCCCCTATAAATAGAGGGGTGAGGGGAGGGCTGCAAAGGACA